>NW_027274859.1:0-78263 GCF_030028105.1 Mobula birostris
GTTTCAGGGCAGGAGTTTCAGAGCTTGAGATTCAGGGCATGAGTTTCAGGGCAGGTGATTCACGGCTTGAGTTTAAGGTCATGAGATTTAGCGCATGAGATTCAATGCATGAGTTTCAGTGTATGAGTTTCAGGGTAGGAGTTTCAGGGCATGAGATTCAGGGCATGAGTTTCAGGGCATGAGATTCAGTGCAGGGATTTTAGGGCATGTGATTCAGGGCATGAGTTTCTGGGCAGATGATTCAGGGCAGGAGTTTTAGGGCATGTGATTCAGGGCATGAGTTTCAGTGCATGAGTTTCAGGGCAGGAGTTTCAGGGTATGAGATTTAGGGCATGTGTTTCAGGGCAGGAGATTCAGTGTTTGAGTATCAGGGCATGATATTCAGGGCATGAGTTTCAGGGCATGAGATTCAGGACATGTGTTTCAGGGCATGGGTTTCAGGTCTGTGGTTTCAGGGCTTGAGATTCAGGGCAGCAGATTCAGGGCATGAGATTCAGTGCAGGAGATTCAGGGCAGGTGCCTCAGTGCAAGAGTTTCAGTGCATGAGTTTCAGGGCATGAGATTCAAGGCAGGAGTTTCAAGGCATGAGATTCAGGGCATGAGTTTCAGTGCATGAGTTTCAGTGCATGAGTTTGAGGGCAGGAGTTTCAAGGCATGAGATTCAGAGCTTGAGTTTCAGAGCATGAGATTCAGGGCATGAGTTTCAGGGCAGGAGATTCACGGCTTGAGCTTAAGGTCATGAGATTCAGTGCATGACTTTCAGGGCAGAATTTTCAGGGCATGAGATTCAGGGCATGAGTTTCAGGGCAGGAGAATCAGGGCTTGAGTTTCATAGCATGAGATTCAGGGCATGAGTTTCAGGACATGAGTTTCAGGACAGGAGTTTCAGGGCATGTAATTCAGGGCGTGAGTGTCAGGATATGAGATTCATGGCATTAGTTTAAGTGCAGGAGTTTCAGGGCATGAGAATCAGGGCATGAGTTTCAGGGCATGAGATTCAAGGCAGGAGTTTCAAGGCATGTGATTCAGTGCATGAGTTTCATTGCATGAGTTTGAGGGCAGGAGTTTCAAGGAATGAGATTCAGGGCATGAGATTCAGGGCATGAGTTATAGGGTAGGTGTTTCAGTGCAAGAATTTGAGGGGTTAGATTCAGGGCATGAGTTTCAGGGCATATGATTCAGGACAGGAGTTTGAAGGCATAAAATTCAGAGCATAAGTTTCAGTGCATGAGTTTGAGGGCAGGAGTTTC
Organism: Mobula birostris; assembly: GCF_030028105.1. Taxonomy (NCBI): domain Eukaryota; kingdom Metazoa; phylum Chordata; class Chondrichthyes; order Myliobatiformes; family Myliobatidae; genus Mobula; species Mobula birostris. Next base: position 1,251 of record NW_027274859.1, read on the forward strand.
AGGGCATGAGATTCAGGACATGAGTTTCAGGGCATGAGATTCAGTACATGAGTTTCAGGGTATGAGATTCAGGACATGAGTTTCAGGGCATGAGATTCACGACATGAGTTTCAGGGCATGGATTTCAGGTCTGTGGTTTCAGGGCTTGAGATTCAGGGCAGCAGTTTCAGGGCAGGAGATTCAGGGCAGGAGATTCAGGGCAGGTGTTTCAGTGCAAAAGTTTCAGTGCAAGAGTTTCAGGGCATGTCTTTCAGTGCATGAGTTTCAGGGCAGGAGATTCAGGGCAGGTGTTTCAGTGCAAAAGTTTCAGTGCAAGAGTTTCAGGGCATGTCTTTCAGTGCATGAGTTTCAGGGCAGGAGTTTCAGAGCTTGAGATTCAGGGCATGAGTTTCAGGGCAGGAGATTCACGGCTTGAGTTTAAGGTCATGAGATTTAGCGCATGAGATTCAATGCATGAGTTTCAGGGCAGGAGTTTCAGGGCATGAGATTCAGGGCATGAGTTTCAGTGAAGGAGTTTCAGGGCATGTAATTCAGTGCATGAGTTTGAGGATATGAGATTCATGGCATGATATTCAGGGCAGCAGTTTCAGGGCATGATGTTCAGGACATGAGATTCAGTGCAGTAGTTTCAGAGCATGAGATTCAGGGCATGAGTTTCAGGGCATGAGATTCAGGACAAAAGTTTGAAGGCATGAGATTCCGGGCATGAGTTTCAGTGCATGAGTTTGAGGGCAGGAGTTTCAGGGCATGAGATTCAGGACATGAGTTTCAGGGCAGAAGTTTCAAGGCATGAGATTCAGGGCATGAGTTTCAGGGCAGGTGATTCAGGGCAGGAGTTTAAGGCTATGAGATTCAGGGCATGAGTTTCAGGCAGAAGAATCAGGGCTTGAGTTTCAGAGCATAACATTCAGGGGATGAGTTTCAGTGCATGAAATTCAGGGCATGAGATTCAGGGCATGAGTTTCAGGACAGGAGATTCAGGGCATGAGTGTCAGTGCATGAGTTTGAGGGCAGGGGATTCAGGGCATGAGATTCAGGACGAGAGTTTCAGGGCATGAGTTTCAGGTCTGTGGTTTCAGGGCTAGAGATTCAGGGCAGCAATTTCAGGGCAGGAGTTTCATGGCAGGAGTTTCAGGGCATGAGATTCAGGGCAAGAGTTTCATGGCAGGAGTTTCAGTGCAGGAGTTTCCGGGCATGAGATTCAGGGCATGAGTTTCAGGGCAGGAATTTCAGGGCATGAGATTAAGGGCATGAGTTTTAGGGTAGGTGTTTCAGTGCAAGAGTTTCAGGGCATGATATTCAGGGCATGAGTTTCAGGACAGGAATTTCAGGGCATGAGATTCAGGGCATGTGTTTTAGGGCAGGTGTTTCAGCGCAAGAGTTTCAGTGCAAGAGTTTCAGGGCATGTCTTTCAGTGCATGAGTTTCAGGGCAGGAGTTTCAGAGCTTGAGATTCAGGGCATGAGTTTCAGTGAAGGAGTTTCAGGGCATGTAATTCAGTGCATGAGTTTGAGGATATGAGATTCATGGCATGATATTCAGGGCAGCAGTTTCAGGGCATGATGTTCAGGACATGAGATTCAGTGCAGTAGTTTCAGAGCATGAGATTCAGGGCATGAGTTTCAGGGCATGAGATTCAGGACAGAAGTTTGAAGGCATGAGATTCCGGGCATGAGTTTCAGTGCATGAGTTTGAGGGCAGGAGTTTCAGGGCATGAGATTCAGGACATGAGTTTCAGGGCAGAAGTTTCAAGGCATGAGATTCAGGGCATGAGTTTCAGGGCAGGTGATTCAGGGCAGGAGTTTAAGGCTATGAGATTCAGGGCATGAGTTTCAGGCAGAAGAATCAGGGCTTGAGTTTCAGAGCATAACATTCAGGGGATGAGTTTCAGTGCATGAAATTCAGGGCATGAGATTCAGGGCATGAGTTTCAGGACAGGAGATTCAGGGCATGAGTGTCAGTGCATGAGTTTGAGGGCAGGGGATTCAGGGCATGTGTTTTAGGACAGGTGTTTCAGCGCAAGAGTTTCAGTGCAAGAGTTTCAGGGCATGTCTTTCAGTGCATGAGTTTCAGGGCAGGAGTTTCAGAGCTTGAGATTCAGGGCATGAGTTTCAGGGCAGGAGATTCACGGCTTGAGTTTAAGGTCATGAGATTCAGTGCATGACTTTCAGGGCAGAAGTTTCAGGGCATGAGATTCAGGGCATGAGTTTCAGGGCAGGAGAATCAGGGCTTGAGTTTTAGGGCAAGAGATTCAGGGCATGAGTTTCAGGACATGAGTTTCAGGGCAGGAGTTTCAGGGCATGTAATTCAGGGCGTGAGTGTCAGGATATGAAATTCATGGCATTAGTTTAAGTGCAGGAGTTTCAGGGCATGAGATTCAGGGCATGAGTTTCAGGGCATGAGATTCAGGGCAGGAGTTTCAAGGCATGAGATTCAGGGCATGAGTTTCAGTGCATGAGTTTGAGGGCAGGAGTTTCAAGGCATGAGATTCAGGGCATGAGATTCAGGGCATGAGTTTTAGGGTAGGTGTTTCAGTGCAAGAGTGTCAGGGCATGAGATTCAGGGCATGAGTTTCAGGGCAGGAATTTCAGGGCATGACATTCAGGGCATGTGTTTTAGGGCAGGTGTTTCAGTGCAAGAATTTGAGGGCATGAGATTCAATGCATGAGTTTCAGGGCATGTGATTCAGGACAGGAGTTTGAAGGCATGAAATTCAGAGCATATGTTTCAGTGCATGAGTTTGAGGGCAGGAGTTTCAGGGCATGAGATTCAGGACATGAGTTTCAGGGCATGAGATTCAGTACATGAGTTTCAGGGTATGAGATTCAGGACATGAGTTTCAGGGCATGAGATTCACGACATGAGTTTCAGGGCATGGATTTCAGGTCTGTGGTTTCAGGGCTTGAGATTCAGGGCAGCAGTTTCAGGGCAGGAGATTCAGGGCAGGAGATTCAGGGCAGGTGTTTCAGTGCAAGAGTTTCAGTGCAAGTGTTTCAGGGCATGTCTTTCAGTGCATGAGTTTCAGGGCAGGAGTTTCAGAGCTTGAGATTCAGGGCATGAGTTTCAGGGCAGGAGATTCACGGCTTGAGTTTAAGGTCATGAGATTTAGCGCATGAGATTCAATGCATGAGTTTCAGGGCAGGAGTTTCAGGGCATGAGATTCAGGGCATGAGTTTCAGTGAAGGAGTTTCAGGGCATGTAATTCAGTGCATGAGTTTGAGGATATGAGATTCATGGCATGATATTCAGGGCAGCAGTTTCAGGGCATGATGTTCAGGACATGAGTTTCAGTGCAGTAGTTTCAGGGCATGAGATTCAGGGCATGAGTTTCAGGGCATGAGATTCAGGACAGGAGTTTGAAGGCATGAGTTTCCGGGCATGAGTTTCAGTGCATGAGTTTGAGGGAAGGAGTTTCAGGGCATGAGATTCAGGACATGAGTTTCAGGGCAGAAGTTTCAAGGCATGAGATTCAGGGCATGAGTTTCAGGGCAGGTGATTCAGGGCAGGAGTTTAAGGCTATGAGATTCAGGGCATGAGTTTCAGGCCAGAAGAATCAGGGCTTGAGTTTCAGAGCATAACATTCAGGGGATGAGTTTCAGTGCATGAAATTCAGGGCATGAGATTCAGGGCATGAGTTTCAGGACAGGAGATTCAGGGCATGAGTGTCAGTGCATGAGTTTGAGGGCAGGGGATTCAGGGCATGAGATTCAGGACGAGAGTTTCAGGGCATGAGTTTCAGGTCTGTGGTTTCAGGGCTAGAGATTCAGGGCAGAAATTTCAGAGCAGGAGTTTCATTGCAGGAGTTTCAGGGCATGAGATTCAGGGCAAGAGTTTCATGGCAGGAGTTTCTGTGCAGGAGTTTCCGGGCATGAGAGTCAGGGCATGAGTTTCAGGGCAGGAATTTCAGGGCATGAAATTCAGGGCATGAGTTTTAGGGTAGGTGTTTCAGTGCAGGACTTTCAGGGCATGATATTCAGGGCATGAGTTTCAGGACAGGAATTTCAGGGCATGACATTCAGGGCATGTGTTTTAGGGCATGTCTTGCAGTGCATGAGTTTCAGGGCAGGAGTTTCAGAGCTTGAGATTCAGGGCATGAGTTTCAGGGCAGGAGATTCACGGCTTGAGTTTAAGGTCATGAGATTCAGTGCATGACTTTCAGGGCAGAAGTTTCAGGGCATGAGATTCAGGGCATGAGTTTCAGGGCAGGAGAATCAGGGCTTGAGTTTCAGGGCATGAGATTCAGGGCATGAGTTTCAGGACATGAGTTTCAGGGCAGGAGTTTCAGGGCATGTAATTCAGGGCGTGAGTGTCAGGATATGAGATTCATGGCATTAGTTTAAGTGCAGGAGTTTCAGGGCATGAGATTCAGGGCATGAGTTTCAGGGCAGGAATTTCAGGGCATGACATTCAGGGCATGTGTTTTAGGTCTGGTGTTTCAGTGCAAGAATTTGAGGGCATGAGATTCAGGGCATGAGTTTCAGGGCATGTGATTCAGGACAGGAGTTTGAAGGCATGAAATTCAGAGCATAAGTTTCAGTGCATGAGTTTGAGGGCAGGAGTTTCAGGGCATGAGATTCAGGACATGAGTTTCAGGGCATGAGATTCAGTACATGAGTTTCAGGGTATGAGATTCAGGACATGAGTTTCAGGGCATGAGATTCACGACATGAGTTTCAGGGCATGGATTTCAGGTCTGTGGTTTCAGGGCTTGAGATTCAGGGCAGCAGTTTCAGGGCAGGAGATTCAGGGCAGGTGTTTCAGTGCAAGAGTTTCAGTGCAAGAGTTTCAGGGCATGTCTTTCAGTGCATGAGTTTCAGGGCAGGAGTTTCAGAGCTTGAGATTCAGGGCATGAGTTTCAGGGCAGGAGTTTCAGGGCATGAGATTCAGGGCATGAGTTTCAGTGAAGGAGTTTCAGGGCATGTAATTCAGTGCATGAGTTTGAGGATATGAGATTCATGGCATGATATTCAGGGCAGTAGTTTCAGGGCATGAGATTCAGGGCATGAGTTTCAGGGCATGAGATTCAGGACAGGAGTTTGAAGGAATGAGATTCCGGGCATGTGTTTCAGTGCATGAGTTTGAGGGCAGGAGTTTCAGGGCATGAGATGCAGGACATGAGTTTCAGGCAATGAGATTCAATGCATGAGTTTCAGGGCAGAAGTTTCAGGGCATGAGTTTCAGGGCATGAGATTCAGGGCAGGAGTTTCAAGGCATGCGATTCAGGGCATGAGTTTCAGGGCAGGTGATTCAGGGCAGGAGTTTAAGGCTATGAGATTCAGGGCATGAGTTTCAGGCCAGAAGAATCAGGGCTTGAGTTTCAGAGCATAACATTTAGGGGATGAGTTTCAGTGCATGAAATTCAGGGCATGAGATTCAGGGAATGAGTTTCAGGACAGGAGATTCAGGGAATGAGTGTCAGTGCATGAGTTTGAGGGCAGGGGATTCAGGGCATGAGATTCAGGACGAGAGTTTCAGGGCATGAGTTTCAGGTCTGTGGTTTCAGGGCTTGAGATTCAGGTCAGCAGTTTCAGGGCAGGAGTTTCATGGCAGGAGTTTCAGGGCATGAGATTCAGGGCAAGAGTTTCATGGCAGGAGTTTCAGTGCAGGAGTTTCTGGGCATGAGATTCAGGGCATGAGTTTCAGGGCAGGAATTTCAGGGCATGAGATTCAGGGCATGAGTTTTAGGGTAGGTGTTTCAGTGCAAGAGTTTCAGGGCATGATATTCAGGGCATGAGTTTCAGGGCAGGAATTTCAGGGCATGACATTCAGGGCATGTGTTTTAGGGCAGGTGTTTCAGTGCATGTGATTCAGGACAGGAGTTTGAAGGCACGAGATTCAGAGCATAAGTTTCAGTGCATGAGTTTGAGGGCAGGAGTTTCAGGGCATGAGATTCAGGACATGAGTTTCAGGGCATGAGATTCAGTACATGAGTTTCAGGGTATGAGATTCAGGACATGAGTTTCAGGGCATGAGATTCACGACATGAGCTTCAGGGCATGGATTTCAGGTCTGTGGTTTCAGGGCTTGAGATTCAGGGCAGAAGTTTCAGGGCAGGAGATTCAGGGCAGGTGTTTCAGTGCAAGAGTTTCAGTGCAAGAGTTTCAGGGCATGTCTTTCAGTGCATGAGTTTCAGGGCAGGAGTTTCAGAGCTTGAGATTCAGGGCATGAGTTTCAGGGCAGGTGATTCACGGCTTGAGTTTAAGGTCATGAGATTTAGCGCATGAGATTCAATGCATGAGTTTCAGTGTATGAGTTTCAGGGTAGGAGTTTCAGGGCATGAGATTCAGGGCATGAGTTTCAGGGCATGAGATTCAGTGCAGGGATTTTAGGGCATGTGATTCAGGGCATGAGTTTCTGGGCAGATGATTCAGGGCAGGAGTTTTAGGGCATGTGATTCAGGGCATGAGTTTCAGTGCATGAGTTTCAGGGCAGGAGTTTCAGGGTATGAGATTTAGGGCATGTGTTTCAGGGCAGGAGATTCAGTGTTTGAGTATCAGGGCATGATATTCAGGGCATGAGTTTCAGGGCATGAGATTCAGGACATGTGTTTCAGGGCATGGGTTTCAGGTCTGTGGTTTCAGGGCTTGAGATTCAGGGCAGCAGATTCAGGGCATGAGATTCAGTGCAGGAGATTCAGGGCAGGTGCCTCAGTGCAAGAGTTTCAGTGCATGAGTTTCAGGGCATGAGATTCAAGGCAGGAGTTTCAAGGCATGAGATTCAGGGCATGAGTTTCAGTGCATGAGTTTCAGTGCATGAGTTTGAGGGCAGGAGTTTCAAGGCATGAGATTCAGAGCTTGAGTTTCAGAGCATGAGATTCAGGGCATGAGTTTCAGGGCAGGAGATTCACGGCTTGAGCTTAAGGTCATGAGATTCAGTGCATGACTTTCAGGGCAGAATTTTCAGGGCATGAGATTCAGGGCATGAGTTTCAGGGCAGGAGAATCAGGGCTTGAGTTTCATAGCATGAGATTCAGGGCATGAGTTTCAGGACATGAGTTTCAGGACAGGAGTTTCAGGGCATGTAATTCAGGGCGTGAGTGTCAGGATATGAGATTCATGGCATTAGTTTAAGTGCAGGAGTTTCAGGGCATGAGAATCAGGGCATGAGTTTCAGGGCATGAGATTCAAGGCAGGAGTTTCAAGGCATGTGATTCAGTGCATGAGTTTCATTGCATGAGTTTGAGGGCAGGAGTTTCAAGGAATGAGATTCAGGGCATGAGATTCAGGGCATGAGTTATAGGGTAGGTGTTTCAGTGCAAGAATTTGAGGGGTTAGATTCAGGGCATGAGTTTCAGGGCATATGATTCAGGACAGGAGTTTGAAGGCATAAAATTCAGAGCATAAGTTTCAGTGCATGAGTTTGAGGGCAGGAGTTTCAGGGCATGAGATTCAGGACATGAGTTTCAGGGCATGAGATTCAGTACATGAGTTTCAGGGTATGAGATTCAGGACATGAGTTTCAGGGCATGAGATTCACGACATGAGTTTCAGGGCATGGATTTCAGGTCTGTGGTTTCAGGGCTTGAGATTCAGGGCAGCAGTTTCAGGGCAGGAGATTCAGGGCAGGAGATTCAGGGCAGGTGTTTCAGTGCAAAAGTTTCAGTGCAAGAGTTTCAGGGCATGTCTTTCAGTGCATGAGTTTCAGGGCAGGAGATTCAGGGCAGGTGTTTCAGTGCAAAAGTTTCAGTGCAAGAGTTTCAGGGCATGTCTTTCAGTGCATGAGTTTCAGGGCAGGAGTTTCAGAGCTTGAGATTCAGGGCATGAGTTTCAGGGCAGGAGATTCACGGCTTGAGTTTAAGGTCATGAGATTTAGCGCATGAGATTCAATGCATGAGTTTCAGGGCAGGAGTTTCAGGGCATGAGATTCAGGGCATGAGTTTCAGTGAAGGAGTTTCAGGGCATGTAATTCAGTGCATGAGTTTGAGGATATGAGATTCATGGCATGATATTCAGGGCAGCAGTTTCAGGGCATGATGTTCAGGACATGAGATTCAGTGCAGTAGTTTCAGAGCATGAGATTCAGGGCATGAGTTTCAGGGCATGAGATTCAGGACAAAAGTTTGAAGGCATGAGATTCCGGGCATGAGTTTCAGTGCATGAGTTTGAGGGCAGGAGTTTCAGGGCATGAGATTAAGGACATGAGTTTCAGGGCAGAAGTTTCAAGGCATGAGATTCAGGGCATGAGTTTCAGGGCAGGTGATTCAGGGCAGGAGTTTAAGGCTATGAGATTCAGGGCATGAGTTTCAGGCAGAAGAATCAGGGCTTGAGTTTCAGAGCATAACATTCAGGGGATGAGTTTCAGTGCATGAAATTCAGGGCATGAGATTCAGGGCATGAGTTTCAGGACAGGAGATTCAGGGCATGAGTGTCAGTGCATGAGTTTGAGGGCAGGGGATTCAGGGCATGAGATTCAGGACGAGAGTTTCAGGGCATGAGTTTCAGGTCTGTGGTTTCAGGGCTAGAGATTCAGGGCAGCAATTTCAGGGCAGGAGTTTCATGGCAGGAGTTTCAGGGCATGAGATTCAGGGCAAGAGTTTCATGGCAGGAGTTTCAGTGCAGGAGTTTCCGGGCATGAGATTCAGGGCATGAGTTTCAGGGCAGGAATTTCAGGGCATGAGATTAAGGGCATGAGTTTTAGGGTAGGTGTTTCAGTGCAAGAGTTTCAGGGCATGATATTCAGGGCATGAGTTTCAGGACAGGAATTTCAGGGCATGAGATTCAGGGCATGTGTTTTAGGGCAGGTGTTTCAGCGCAAGAGTTTCAGTGCAAGAGTTTCAGGGCATGTCTTTCAGTGCATGAGTTTCAGGGCAGGAGTTTCAGAGCTTGAGATTCAGGGCATGAGTTTCAGTGAAGGAGTTTCAGGGCATGTAATTCAGTGCATGAGTTTGAGGATATGAGATTCATGGCATGATATTCAGGGCAGCAGTTTCAGGGCATGATGTTCAGGACATGAGATTCAGTGCAGTAGTTTCAGAGCATGAGATTCAGGGCATGAGTTTCAGGGCATGAGATTCAGGACAGAAGTTTGAAGGCATGAGATTCCGGGCATGAGTTTCAGTGCATGAGTTTGAGGGCAGGAGTTTCAGGGCATGAGATTCAGGACATGAGTTTCAGGGCAGAAGTTTCAAGGCATGAGATTCAGGGCATGAGTTTCAGGGCAGGTGATTCAGGGCAGGAGTTTAAGGCTATGAGATTCAGGGCATGAGTTTCAGGCAGAAGAATCAGGGCTTGAGTTTCAGAGCATAACATTCAGGGGATGAGTTTCAGTGCATGAAATTCAGGGCATGAGATTCAGGGCATGAGTTTCAGGACAGGAGATTCAGGGCATGAGTGTCAGTGCATGAGTTTGAGGGCAGGGGATTCAGGGCATGTGTTTTAGGACAGGTGTTTCAGCGCAAGAGTTTCAGTGCAAGAGTTTCAGGGCATGTCTTTCAGTGCATGAGTTTCAGGGCAGGAGTTTCAGAGCTTGAGATTCAGGGCATGAGTTTCAGGGCAGGAGATTCACGGCTTGAGTTTAAGGTCATGAGATTCAGTGCATGACTTTCAGGGCAGAAGTTTCAGGGCATGAGATTCAGGGCATGAGTTTCAGGGCAGGAGAATCAGGGCTTGAGTTTTAGGGCAAGAGATTCAGGGCATGAGTTTCAGGACATGAGTTTCAGGGCAGGAGTTTCAGGGCATGTAATTCAGGGCGTGAGTGTCAGGATATGAAATTCATGGCATTAGTTTAAGTGCAGGAGTTTCAGGGCATGAGATTCAGGGCATGAGTTTCAGGGCATGAGATTCAGGGCAGGAGTTTCAAGGCATGAGATTCAGGGCATGAGTTTCAGTGCATGAGTTTGAGGGCAGGAGTTTCAAGGCATGAGATTCAGGGCATGAGATTCAGGGCATGAGTTTTAGGGTAGGTGTTTCAGTGCAAGAGTGTCAGGGCATGAGATTCAGGGCATGAGTTTCAGGGCAGGAATTTCAGGGCATGACATTCAGGGCATGTGTTTTAGGGCAGGTGTTTCAGTGCAAGAATTTGAGGGCATGAGATTCAATGCATGAGTTTCAGGGCATGTGATTCAGGACAGGAGTTTGAAGGCATGAAATTCAGAGCATATGTTTCAGTGCATGAGTTTGAGGGCAGGAGTTTCAGGGCATGAGATTCAGGACATGAGTTTCAGGGCATGAGATTCAGTACATGAGTTTCAGGGTATGAGATTCAGGACATGAGTTTCAGGGCATGAGATTCACGACATGAGTTTCAGGGCATGGATTTCAGGTCTGTGGTTTCAGGGCTTGAGATTCAGGGCAGCAGTTTCAGGGCAGGAGATTCAGGGCAGGAGATTCAGGGCAGGTGTTTCAGTGCAAGAGTTTCAGTGCAAGAGTTTCAGGGCATGTCTTTCAGTGCATGAGTTTCAGGGCAGGAGTTTCAGAGCTTGAGATTCAGGGCATGAGTTTCAGGGCAGGAGATTCACGGCTTGAGTTTAAGGTCATGAGATTTAGCGCATGAGATTCAATGCATGAGTTGCAGTGAAGTAGTTGCAGGGCATGTAATTCAGTGCATGAGTTTGAGGATATGAGATTCATGGCATGATATTCAGGGCAGCAGTTTCAGAGCATGATGTTCAGGACATGAGTTTCAGTGCAGTAGTTTCAGGGCATGAGATTCAGGGCATGAGTTTCAGGGCATGAGATTCAGGACAGGAGTTTGAAGGCATGAGATTCCGGGCATGAGTTTCAGTGCATGAGTTTGAGGGCAGGAGTTTCAGGGCATGAGATTCAGGACATGAGTTTCAGGGCAGGAGTTTCAAGGCATGAGATTCAGGGCATGAGTTTCAGGGCAGTTGATTCAGGGCAGGAGTTCAAGGCTATTAGATTCAGGGCATGAGTTTCAGGCCAGAAGACTCGGGGCTTGAGTTTCAGAGCATAACATTCAGGGGATGAGTTTCAGTGCATGAAATTCAGGGCATGAGATTCAGGGCATGAGTTTCAGGACAGGAGATTCAGGGCATGAGTGTCAGTGCATGAGTTTGAGGGCAGGGGATTCAGGGCATGAGATTCAGGACGAGAGTTTCAGGGCATGAGTTTCTGGTCTGTGGTTTCAGGGCTTGAGATTCACGACATGAGTTTCAGGGCATGGATTTCAGGTCTGTGGTTTCAGGGCTTGAGATTCAGGGCAGCAGTTTCAGGGCAGGAGATTCAGGGCAGGAGATTCAGGGCAGGTGTTTCAGTGCAAGAGTTTCAGTGCAAGAGTTTCAGGGCATGTCTTTCAGTGCATGAGTTTCAGGGCAGGAGTTTCAGAGCTTGAGATTCAGGGCATGAGTTTCAGGGCAGGAGATTCACGGCTTGAGTTTAAGGTCATGAGATTTAGCGCATGAGATTCAATGCATGAGTTTCAGGGCAGGAGTTTCAGGGCATGAGATTCAGGGCATGAGTTTCAGTGAAGGAGTTTCAGGGCATGTATGACAGTGCATGAGTTTGAGGGCAGGGGATTCAGGGCATGAGATTCAGGACGAGAGTTTCAGGGCATGAGTTTCAGGTCTGTGGTTTCAGGTCTAGAGATTCAGGGCAGCAATTTCAGGGCAGGAGTTTCATGGAAGGAGTTTAAGGGCATGAGATTCAGGGCAAGAGTTTCATGTCAGGAGTTTCAGTGCAGGAGTTTCCGGGCATGAGATTCAGGGCATGAGTTTCAGGGCAGGAATTTCAGGGCATGAGATTCAGGGCATGAGTTTTAGGGTAGGTGTTTCAGTGCAAGAGTTTCAGGGCATGATATTCAGGGCATGAGTTTCAGGACAGGAATTTCAGGGCATGAGATTCAGGGCAAGTGTTTTAGGGCAGGTGTTTCAGTGCATGTGATTCAGGACAGGAGTTTGAAGGCATGAGATTCAGAGCATAAGTTTCAGTGCATGAGTTTGAGGGCAGGAGTTTCAGGGCATGAGATTCAGGACATGAGTTTCAGCGCATGAGATTCAGTACATGAGTTTCAGGGTATGAGATTCAGGACATGAGTTTCAGGGCATGAGATTCACGACATGAGTTTCAGGGCATGGATTTCAGGTCTGTGGTTTCAGGGCTTGAGATTCAGGGCAGCAGTTTCAGGGCAGGAGTTTCAGGGCAGGTGTTTCAGTGCAAGAGTTTCAGTGCAAGAGTTTCAGGGCATGTCTTTCAGTGCATGAGTTTCAGGGCAGGAGTTTCAGAGCTTGAGATTCAGGGCATGAGTTTCAGGGCAGGAGATTCACGGCTTGAGTTTAAGGTCATGAGATTCAGTGCATGACTTTCAGGGCAGAAGTTTCAGGGCATGAGATTCAGGGCATGAGTTTCAGGGCAGGAGAATCAGGGCTTGAGTTTCAGGGCATGAGATTCAGGGCATGAGTTTCAGGGCAGGTGATTCAGGGCAGGAGTTTAAGGCTATGAGATTCAGGGCATGAGTTTCAGGCCAGAAGAATCAGGGCTTGAGTTTCAGAGCATAACATTCAGGGGATGAGTTTCAGTGCATGAAATTCAGGGCATGAGATTCAGGGCATGAGTTTCAGGACAGGAGATTCAGGGCATGAGTGTCAGTGCATGAGTTTGAGGGCAGGGGATTCAGGGCATGAGATTCAGGACGAGAGTTTCAGGGCATGAGTTTCAGGTCTGTGGTTTCAGGTCTAGAGATTCAGGGCAGCAATTTCAGAGCAGGAGTTTCATGGCAGGAGTTTAAGGGCATGAGATTCAGGGCAAGAGTTTCATGTCAGGAGTTTCAGTGCAGGAGTTTCCGGGCATGAGATTCAGGGCATGAGTTTCAGGGCAGGAATTTCAGGGCATGAGATTAAGGGCATGAGTTTTAGGGTAGGTGTTTCAGTGCAAGAGTTTCAGGGCAGGAGTTTCAGAGCTTGAGATTCAGGGCATGAGTTTCAGTGAAGGAGTTTCAGGGCATGTAATTCAGTGCATGAGTTTGAGGATATGAGATTCATGGCATGATATTCAGGGCAGCAGTTTCAGGGCATGATGTTCAGGACATGAGATTCAGTGCAGTAGTTTCAGAGCATGAGATTCAGGGCATGAGTTTCAGGGCATGAGATTCAGGACAGAAGTTTGAAGGCATGAGATTCCGGGCATGAGTTTCAGTGCATGAGTTTGAGGGCAGGAGTTTCAGGGCATGAGATTCAGGACATGAGTTTCAGGGCAGAAGTTTCAAGGCATGAGATTCAGGGCATGAGTTTCAGGGCAGGTGATTCAGGGCAGGAGTTTAAGGCTATGAGATTCAGGGCATGAGTTTCAGGCAGAAGAATCAGGGCTTGAGTTTCAGAGCATAACATTCAGGGGATGAGTTTCAGTGCATGAAATTCAGGGCATGAGATTCAGGGCATGAGTTTCAGGACAGGAGATTCAGGGCATGAGTGTCAGTGCATGAGTTTGAGGGCAGGGGATTCAGGGCATGAGATTCAGGACGAGAGTTTCAGGGCATGAGTTTCAGGTCTGTGGTTTCAGGGCTAGAGATTCAGGGCAGCAATTTCAGGGCAGGAGTTTCATGGCAGGAGTTTCAGGGCATGAGATTCAGGGCAAGAGTTTCATGGCAGGAGTTTCAGTGCAGGAGTTTCCGGGCATGAGATTCAGGGCATGAGTTTCAGGGCAGGAATTTCAGGGCATGAGATTAAGGGCATGAGTTTTAGGGTAGGTGTTTCAGTGCAAGAGTTTCAGGGCATGATATTCAGGGCATGAGTTTCAGGACAGGAATTTCAGGGCATGAGATTCAGGGCATGTGTTTTAGGGCAGGTGTTTCAGCGCAAGAGTTTCAGTGCAAGAGTTTCAGGGCATGTCTTTCAGTGCATGAGTTTCAGGGCAGGAGTTTCAGAGCTTGAGATTCAGGGCATGAGTTTCAGGGCAGGAGATTCACGGCTTGAGTTTAAGGTCATGAGATTCAGTGCATGACTTTCAGGGCAGAAGTTTCAGGGCATGAGATTCAGGGCATGAGTTTCAGGGCAGGAGAATCAGGGCTTGAGTTTCAGGGCATGAGATTCAGGGCATGAGTTTCAGGACATGAGTTTCAGGGCAGGAGTTTCAGGGCATGTAATTCAGGGCGTGAGTGTCAGGATATGAAATTCATGGCATTAGTTTAAGTGCAGGAGTTTCAGGGCATGAGATTCAGGGCATGAGTTTCAGGGCATGAGATTCAGGGCAGGAGTTTCAAGGCATGAAATTCAGGGCATGAGTTTCAGTGCATGAGTTTGAGGGCAGGAGTTTCAAGGCATGAGATTCAGGGCATGAGATTCAGGGCATGAGTTTTAGGGTAGGTGTTTCAGTGCAAGAGTTTCAGGGCATGAGATTCAGGGCATGAGTTTCAGGGCAGGAATTTCAGGGCATGACATTCAGGGCATGTGTTTTAGGGCAGGTGTTTCAGTGCAAGAATTTGAGGGCATGAGATTCAATGCATGAGTTTCAGGGCATGTGATTCAGGACAGGAGTTTGAAGGCATGAAATTCAGAGCATATGTTTCAGTGCATGAGTTTGAGGGCAGGAGTTTCAGGGCATGAGATTCAGGACATGAGTTTCAGGGCATGAGATTCAGTACATGAGTTTCAGGGTATGAGATTCAGGACATGAGTTTCAGGGCATGAGATTCACGACATGAGTTTCAGGGCATGGATTTCAGGTCTGTGGTTTCAGGGCTTGAGATTCAGGGCAGCAGTTTCAGGGCAGGAGATTCAGGGCAGGAGATTCAGGGCAGGTGTTTCAGTGCAAGAGTTTCAGTGCAAGAGTTTCAGGGCATGTCTTTCAGTGCATGAGTTTCAGGGCAGGAGTTTCAGAGCTTGAGATTCAGGGCATGAGTTTCAGGGCAGGAGATTCACGGCTTGAGTTTAAGGTCATGAGATTTAGCGCATGAGATTCAATGCATGAGTTGCAGTGAAGTAGTTTCAGGGCATGTAATTCAGTGCATGAGTTTGAGGATATGAGATTCATGGCATGATATTCAGGGCAGCAGTTTCAGGGCATGATGTTCAGGACATGAGTTTCAGTGCAGTAGTTTCAGGGCATGAGATTCAGGGCATGAGTTTCAGGGCATGAGATTCAGGACAGGAGTTTGAAGGCATGAGATTCCGGGCATGAGTTTCAGTGCATGAGTTTGAGGGCAGGAGTTTCAGGGCATGAGATTCAGGACATGAGTTTCAGGGCAGGAGTTTCAAGGCATGAGATTCAGGGCATGAGTTTCAGGGCAGTTGATTCAGGGCAGGAGTTCAAGGCTATGAGATTCAGGGCATGAGTTTCAGGCCAGAAGACTCAGGGCTTGAGTTTCAGAGCATAACATTCAGGGGATGAGTTTCAGTGCATGAAATTCAGGGCATGAGATTCAGGGCAGCAGTTTCAGGGCAGGAGATTCAGGGCAGGAGATTCAGGGCAGGTGTTTCAGTGCAAGAGTTTCAGTGCAAGAGTTTCAGGGCATGTCTTTCAGTGCATGAGTTTCAGGGCAGGAGTTTCAAAGCTTGAGATTCAGGGCATGAGTTTCAGGGCAGGAGATTCACGGCTTGAGTTTAAGGTCATGAGATTTAGCGCATGAGATTCAATTCATGAGTTTCAGGGCAGGAGTTTCAGGGCATGAGATTCAGGGCATGAGTTTCAGTGAAGGAGTTTCAGGGCATGTATGACAGTGCATGAGTTTGAGGGCAGGGGATTCAGGGCATGAGATTCAGGACGAGAGTTTCAGGGCATGAGTTTCAGGTCTGTGGTTTCAGGTCTAGAGATTCAGGGCAGCAATTTCAGGGCAGGAGTTTCATGGAAGGAGTTTAAGGGCATGAGATTCAGGGCAAGAGTTTCATGTCAGGAGTTTCAGTGCAGGAGTTTCCGGGCATGAGATTCAGGGCATGAGTTTCAGGGCAGGAATTTCAGGGCATGAGATTCAGGGCATGAGTTTTAGGGTAGGTGTTTCAGTGCAAGAGTTTCAGGGCATGATATTCAGGGCATGAGTTTCAGGACAGGAATTTCAGGGCATGAGATTCAGGGCAAGTGTTTTAGGGCAGGTGTTTCAGTGCATGTGATTCAGGACAGGAGTTTGAAGGTATGAGATTCAGAGCATAAGTTTCAGTGCATGAGTTTGAGGGCAGGAGTTTCAGGGCATGAGATTCAGGACATGAGTTTCAGCGCATGAGATTCAGTACATGAGTTTCAGGGTATGAGATTCAGGACATGAGTTTCAGGGCATGAGATTCACGACATGAGTTTCAGGGCATGGATTTCAGGTCTGTGGTTTCAGGGCTTGAGATTCAGGGCAGCAGTTTCAGGGCAGGAGTTTCAGGGCAGGTGTTTCAGTGCAAGAGTTTCAGTGCAAGAGTTTCAGGGCATGTCTTTCAGTGCATGAGTTTCAGGGCAGGAGTTTCACAGCTTGAGATTCAGGGCATGAGTTTCAGGGCAGGAGATTCACGGCTTGAGTTTAAGGTCATGAGATTCAGTGCATGACTTTCAGGGCAGAAGTTTCAGGGCATGAGATTCAGGGCATGAGTTTCAGGGCAGGAGAATCAGGGCTTGAGTTTCAGGGCATGAGATTCAGGGCATGAGTTTCAGGGCAGGTGATTCAGGGCAGGAGTTTAAGGCTATGAGATTCAGGGCATGAGTTTCAGGCCAGAAGAATCAGGGCTTGAGTTTCAGAGCATAACATTCAGGGGATGAGTTTCAGTGCATGAAATTCAGGGCATGAGATTCAGGGCATGAGTTTCAGGACAGGAGATTCAGGGCATGAGTGTCAGTGCATGAGTTTGAGGGCAGGGGATTCAGGGCATGAGATTCAGGACGAGAGTTTCAGGGCATGAGTTTCAGGTCTGTGGTTTCAGGTCTAGAGATTCAGGGCAGCAATTTCAGGGCAGGAGTTTCATGGAAGGAGTTTAAGGGCATGAGATTCAGGGCAAGAGTTTCATGTCAGGAGTTTCAGTGCAGGAGTTTCCGGGCATGAGATTCAGGGCATGAGTTTCAGGGCAGGAATTTCAGGGCATGAGATTCAGGGCATGAGTTTTAGGGTAGGTGTTTCAGTGCAAGAGTTTCAGGGTATGATATTCAGGGCATGAGTTTCAGGACAGGAATTTCAGGGCATGAGATTCCGGGCATGAGTTTCAGTGCATGAGTTTGAGGGCAGAAGTTTCAGGGCATGAGATTCAGGACATGAGTTTCAGGGCAGGAGTTTCAAGGCATGAGATTCAGGGCAGGAGTTCAAGGCTATGAGATTCAGGGCATGAGTTTCAGGCCAGAAGACTCAGGGCTTGAGTTTCAGAGCATAACATTCAGGGGATGAGTTTCAGTGCATGAAATTCAGGGCATGAGATTCAGGGCATGAGTTACAGGACAGGAGATTCAGGGCATGAGTGTCAGTGAATGAGTTTGAGGGCAGGGGATTCAGGGCATGAGATTCAGGACGAGAGTTTCAGGGCATGAGTTTCTGGTCTGTGGTTTCAGGGCTTGAGATTCACGACATGAGTTTCAGGGCATGGATTTCAGGTCTGTGGTTTGAGGGCTTGAGATTCAGGGCAGCAGTTTCAGGGCAGGAGATTCAGGGCAGGAGATTCAGGGCATGTGTTTCAGTGCAAGAGTTTCAGTGCAAGAGTTTCAGGGCATGTCTTTCAGTGCATGAGTTTCAGGGCAGGAGTTTCAGAGCTTGAGATTCAGGGCATGAGTTTCAGGGCAGGAGATTCACGGCTTGAGTTTAAGGTCATGAGATTTAGCGCATGAGATTCAATGCATGAGTTTCAGGGCAGGAGTTTCAGGGCATGAGATTCAGGGCATGAGTTTCAGTGAAGGAGTTTCAGGGCATGTAATTCAGTGCATGAGTTTGAGGATATGAGATTCATGGCATGATATTCAGGGCAGCAGTTTCAGGGCATGAGTTTCAGGGCAGGTGATTCAGGGCAGGAGTTTAAGGCTATGAGATTCAGGGCATGAGTTTCAGGCCAGAAGAATCAGGGCTTGAGTTTCAGAGCATAACATTCAGGGGATGAGTTTCAGTGCATGAAATTCAGGGCATGAGATTCAGGGCATGAGTTTCAGGACAGGAGATTCAGGGCATGAGTGTCAGTGCATGAGTTTGAGGGCAGGGGATTCAGTGCATGAGATTCAGGACGAGAGTTTCAGGGCATGAGTGTTAGTGCATGAGTTTGAGGGCAGGGGATTCAGGGCATGAGATTCAGGACGAGAGTTTCAGGGCATGAGTTTCAGGTCTGTGGTTTCAGGGCTAGAGATTCAGGGCAGCAATTTCAGGGCAGGAGTTTCATGGAAGGAGTTTAAGGGCATGAGATTCAGGGCAAGAGTTTCATGTCAGGAGTTTCAGTGCAGGAGTTTCCGGGCATGAGATTCAGGGCATGAGTTTCAGGGCAGGAATTTCAGGGCATGAGATTCAGGGCATGAGTTTTAGGGTAGGTGTTTCAGTGCAAGAGTTTCAGGGCATGATATTCAGGGCATGAGTTTCAGGACAGGAATTTCAGGGCATGAGATTCAGGGCATGTGTTTTAGGGCAGGTGTTTCAGTGCATGTGATTCAGGACAGGAGTTTGAAGGCATGAGATTCAGAGCATAAGTTTCAGTGCATGAGTTTGAGGGCAGGAGTTTCAGGGCATGAGATTCAGGACATGAGTTTCAGCGCATGAGATTCAGGACATGAGTTTCAGCGCATGAGATTCAGTACATGAGTTTCAGGGTATGAGATTCAGGACATGAGTTTCAGGGCATGAGATTCACGACATGAGTTTCAGGGCATGGATTTCAGGTCTGTGGTTTCAGGGCTTGAGATTCAGGGCAGCAGTTTCAGGGCAGGAGTTTCAGGGCAGGTGTTTCAGTGCAAGAGTTTCAGTGCAAGAGTTTCAGGGCATGTCTTTCAGTGCATGAGTTTCAGGGCAGGAGTTTCAGAGCTTGAGATTCAGGGTATGAGTTTCAGGGCAGGAGATTCACGGCTTGAGTTTAAGGTCATGAGATTCAGTGCATGACTTTCAGGGCAGAAGTTTCAGGGCATGAGATTCATGCATGAGTTTCAGGGCAGGTGAATCAGGGCTTGAGTTTCAGGGCATGAGATTCAGGGCATGAGTTTCAGGGCAGGTGATTCAGGGCAGGAGTTTAAGGCTATGAGATTCAGGGCATGAGTTTCAGGCCAGAAGAATCAGGGCTTGAGTTTCAGAGCATAACATTCAGGGGATGAGTTTCAGTGCATGAAATTCAGGGCATGAGATTCAGGGCATGAGTTTCAGGACAGGAGATTCAGGGCATGAGTGTTAGTGCATGAGTTTGAGGGCAGGGGATTCAGGGCATGAGATTCAGGACGAGAGTTTCAGGGCATGAGTTTCAGGTCTGTGGTTTCAGGTCTAGAGATTCAGGGCAGCAATTTCAGGGCAGGAGTTTCATGGAAGGAGTTTAAGGGCATGAGATTCAGGGCAAGAGTTTCATGTCAGGAGTTTCAGTGCAGGAGTTTCCGGGCATGAGATTCAGGGCATGAGTTTCAGGGCAGGAATTTCAGGGCATGAGATTCAGGGCATGAGTTTTAGGGTAGGTGTTTCAGTGCAAGAGTTTCAGGGCATGATATTCAGGGCATGAGTTTCAGGACAGGAATTTCAGGGCATGAGATTCAGGGCATGTGTTTTAGGGCAGGTGTTTCAGTGCATGTGATTCAGGACAGGAGTTTGAAGGCATGAAATTCAGAGCATAAGTTTCAGTGCATGAGTTTGAGGGCAGGAGTTTCAGGGCATGAGATTCAGGACATGAGTTTCAGGGCAGGAATTTCAGGGCATGAGATTCAGGGCATGAGTTTTAGGGTAGGTGTTTCAGTGCAAGAGTTTCAGGGCATGATATTCAGGGCATGAGTTTCAGGACAGGAATTTCAGGGCATGTGATTCAGGGCATGTGTTTTAGGGCAGGTGTTTCAGTGCATGTGATTCAGGACAGGAGTTTGAAGGCATGAAATTCAGAGCATAAGTTTCAGTGCATGAGTTTGAGGGCAGGAGTTTCAGGGCATGAGATTCAGGACATGAGTTTCAGGGCATGAGATTCAGTACATGAGTTTCAGGGTATGAGATTCAGGACATGAGTTTCAGGGCATGAGATTCACGACATGAGTTTCAGGGCATGGATTTCAGGTCTGTGGTTTCAGGGCTTGAGATTCAGGGCAGCAGTTTCAGGGCTGGAGATTCAGGGCAGGAGATTCAGGGCAGGTGTTTCAGTGCAAGAGTTTCAGTGCAAGAGTTTCAGGGCATGTCTTTCAGTGCATGAGTTTCAGGGCAGGAGTTTCAGAGCTTGAGATTCAGGGCATGAGTTTCAGGGCAGGAGATTCACGGCTTGAGTTTAAGGTCATGAGATTTAGCGCATGAGATTCAATGCATGAGTTTCAGGGCAGGAGTTTCAGGGCATGAGATTCAGGGCATGAGTTTCAGTGAAGGAGTTTCAGGGCATGTAATTCAGTGCATGAGTTTGAGGATATGAGATTCATGGCATGATATTCAGGGCAGCAGTTTCAGGGCATGATGTTCAGGACATGAGTTTCAGTGCAGTAGTTTCAGGGCATGAGATTCAGGGCATGAGTTTCAGGGCATGAGATTCAGGACAGGAGTTTGAAGGCATGAGATTCCGGGCATGAGTTTCAGTGCATGAGTTTGAGGGCAGGAGTTTCAGGGCATGAGATTCAGGACATGAGTTTCAGGGCAGGAGTTTCAAGGCATGAGATTCAGGGCATGAGTTTCAGGGCAGGAGTTCAAGGCTATGAGATTCAGGGCATGAGTTTCAGGCCAGAAGACTCAGGGCTTGAGTTTCAGAGCATAACATTCAGGGGATGAGTTTCAGTGCATGAAATTCAGGGCATGAGATTCAGGGCATGAGTTTCAGGACAGGAGATTCAGGGCATGAGTGTCAGTGCTTGAGTTTGAGGGCAGGGGATTCAGGGCAGGAGATTCAGGACGAGAGTTTCAGGGCATGAGTTTCAGGTCTGTGGTTTCAGGGCTTGAGATTCACGACATGAGTTTCAGGGCATGGATTTCAGGTCTGTTGTTTCAGGGCTTGAGATTCAGGGCAGCAGTTTCAGGGCAGGAGATTCAGGGCATGAGATTCAGGGCATGAGTTTCAGGGCATGAGATTCAGGACAGGAGTTTGAAGGCATGAGATTCCGGGCATGAGTTTCAGTGCATGAGTTTGAGGGCAGAAGTTTCAGGGCATGAGATTCAGGACATGAGTTTCAGGGCAGGAGTTTCAAGGCATGAGATTCAGGGCAGGAGTTCAAGGCTATGAGATTCAGGGCATGAGTTTCAGGCCAGAAGACTCAGGGCTTGAGTTTCAGAGCATAACATTCAGGGGATGAGTTTCAGTGCATGAAATTCAGGGCATGAGATTCAGGGCATGAGTTTCAGGACAGGAGATTCAGGGCATGAGTGTCAGTGAATGAGTTTGAGGGCAGGGGATTCAGGGCATGAGATTCAGGACGAGAGTTTCAGGGCATGAGTTTCTGGTCTGTGGTTTCAGGGCTTGAGATTCACGACATGAGTTTCAGGGCATGGATTTCAGGTCTGTGGTTTCAGGGCTTGAGATTCAGGGCAGCAGTTTCAGGGCAGGAGATTCAGGGCAGGAGATTCAGGGCAGGTGTTTCAGTGCAAGAGTTTCAGTGCAAGAGTTTCAGGGCATGTCTTTCAGTTCATGAGTTTCAGGGCAGGAGTTTCAGAGCTTGAGATTCAGGGCATGAGTTTCAGGGCAGGAGATTCACGGCTTGAGTTTAAGGTCATGAGATTTAGCGCATGAGATTCAATGCATGAGTTTCAGGGCAGGAGTTTCAGGGCATGAGATTCAGGGCATGAGTTTCAGTGAAGGAGTTTCAGGGCATGTAATTCAGTGCATGAGTTTGAGGATATGAGATTCATGGCATGATATTCAGGGCAGCAGTTTCAGGGCATGAGTTTCAGGGCAGGTGATTCAGGGCAGGAGTTTAAGGCTATGAGATTCAGGGCATGAGTTTCAGGCCAGAAGAATCAGGGCTTGAGTTTCAGAGCATAACATTCAGGGGATGAGTTTCAGTGCATGAAATTCAGGGCATGAGATTCAGGGCATGAGTTTCAGGACAGGAGATTCAGGGCATGAGTGTCAGTGCATGAGTTTGAGGGCAGGGGATTCAGTGCATGAGATTCAGGACGAGAGTTTCAGGGCATGAGTTTCAGGTCTGTGGTTTCAGGTCTAGAGATTCAGGGCAGCAATTTCAGGGCAGGAGTTTCATGGAAGGAGTTTAAGGGCATGAGATTCAGGGCAAGAGTTTCATGTCAGGAGTTTCAGTGCAGGAGTTTCCGGGCATGAGATTCAGGGCATGAGTTTCAGGGCAGGAATTTCAGGGCATGAGATTCAGGGCATGAGTTTTAGGGTAGGTGTTTCAGTGCAAGAGTTTCAGGGCATGATATTCAGGGCATGAGTTTCAGGACAGGAGTTTGAAGGCATGAGATTCAGAGCATAAGTTTCAGTGCATGAGTTTGAGGGCAGGAGTTTCAGGGCATGAGATTCAGGACATGAGTTTCAGCGCATGAGATTCAGGACATGAGTTTCAGCGCATGAGATTCAGTACATGAGTTTCAGGGTATGAGATTCAGGACATGAGTTTCAGGGCATGAGATTCACGACATGAGTTTCAGGGCATGGATTTCAGGTCTGTGGTTTCAGGGCTTGAGATTCAGGGCAGCAGTTTCAGGGCAGGAGTTTCAGGGCAGGTGTTTCAGTGCAAGAGTTTCAGTGCAAGAGTTTCAGGGCATGTCTTTCAGTGCATGAGTTTCAGGGCAGGAGTTTCAGAGCTTGAGATTCAGGGCATGAGTTTCAGGGCAGGAGATTCACGGCTTGAGTTTAAGGTCATGAGATTCAGTGCATGACTTTCAGGGCAGAAGTTTCAGGGCATGAGATTCATGCATGAGTTTCAGGGCAGGTGAATCAGGGCTTGAGTTTCAGGGCATGAGATTCAGGGCATGAGTTTCAGGGCAGGTGATTCAGGGCAGGAGTTTAAGGCTATGAGATTCAGGGCATGAGTTTCAGGCCAGAAGAATCAGGGCTTGAGTTTCAGAGCATAACATTCAGGGGATGAGTTTCAGTGCATGAAATTCAGGGCATGAGATTCAGGGCATGAGTTTCAGGACAGGAGATTCTGGGCATGAGTGTTAGTGCATGAGTTTGAGGGCAGGGATTCAGGGCATGAGATTCAGGACGAGAGTTTCAGGGCATGAGTTTCAGGTCTGTGGTTTCAGGTCTAGAGATTCAGGGCAGCAATTTCAGGGCAGGAGTTTCATGGAAGGAGTTTAAGGGCATGAGATTCAGGGCAAGAGTTTCATGTCAGGAGTTTCAGTGCAGGAGTTTCCGGGCATGAGATTCAGGGCATGAGTTTCAGGGCAGGAATTTCAGGGCATGAGATTCAGGGCATGAGTTTTAGGGTAGGTGTTTCAGTGCAAGAGTTTCAGGGCATGATATTCAGGGCATGAGTTTCAGGACAGGAATTTCAGGGCATGAGATTCAGGGCATGTGTTTTAGGGCAGGTGTTTCAGTGCATGTGATTCAGGACAGGAGTTTGAAGGCATGAAATTCAGAGCATAAGTTTCAGTGCATGAGTTTGAGGGCAGGAGTTTCAGGGCATGAGATTCAGGACATGAGTTTCAGGGCAGGAATTTCAGGGCATGAGATTCAGGGCATGAGTTTTAGGGTAGGTGTTTCAGTGCAAGAGTTTCAGGGCATGATATTCAGGGCATGAGTTTCAGGACAGGAATTTCAGGGCATGTGATTCAGGGCATGTGTTTTAGGGCAGGTGTTTCAGTGCATGTGATTCAGGACAGGAGTTTGAAGGCATGAAATTCAGAGCATAAGTTTCAGTGCATGAGTTTGAGGGCAGGAGTTTCAGGGCATGAGATTCAGGACATGAGTTTCAGGGCATGAGATTCAGTACATGAGTTTCAGGTATGAGATTCAGGACATGAGTTTCAGGGCATGAGATTCACGACATGAGTTTCAGGGCATGGATTTCAGGTCTGTGGTTTCAGGGCTTGAGATTCAGGGCAGCAGTTTCAGGGCAGGAGTTTCAGGGCAGGTGTTTCAGTGCAAGAGTTTCAGTGCAAGAGTTTCAGGGCATGTCCTTCAGTGCATGAGTTTCAGGGCAGGAGTTTCAGAGCTTGAGATTCAGGGCATGAGTTTCAGGGCAGGAGATTCACGGCTTGAGTTTAAGGTCATGAGATTCAGTGCATGACTTTCAGGGCAGAAGTTTCAGGGCATGAGATTCAGGGCATGAGTTTCAGGGCAGGAGAATCAGGGCTTGAGTTTCAGGGCATGAGATTCAGGGCATGAGTTTCAGGACATGAGTTTCAGGGCAGGAGTTTAAGGGCATGTAATTCAGGGCGTGAGTGTCAGGATATGAGATTCATGGCATTAGTTTAAGTGCTGGAGTTTCAGGGCATGAGATTTAGGGCATCAGTTTCAGGGCATGAGATTCAGGGCAGGAGTTTCAAGGCATGAGATTCAGGGCATGAGTTTCAGTGCATGAGTTTGAGGGCAGGAGTTTCAAGGCATGAGATTCAGGGCATGAGATTCAGGGCGTGAGTTTTAGGGTAGGTGTTTCAGTGCAAGAATTTCAGAGCATGAGATTCAGGGCATGAGTTTCAGGGCAGGAATTTCAGGGCATGACATTCAGGGCATGTGTTTTAGGGCAGGTGTTTCAGAGCAAGAATTTGAGGGCATGAGATTCAGGGCATGAGTTTCAGGGCATGTGATTCAGGACAGGAGTTTGAAGGCATGAAATTCAGAGCATAAGTTTCAGTGCATGAGTTTGAGGGCAGGAGTTTCAGGGCATGAGATTCAGGACATGAGTTTCAGGGCATGAGATTCAGTACATGAGTTTCAGGGTATGAGATTCAGGACATGAGTTTCAGGGCATGAGATTCACGACATGAGTTTCAGGGCATGGATTTCAGGTCTGTGGTTTCAGGGCTTGAGATTCAGGGCAGCAGTTTCAGGGCTGGAGATTCAGGGCAGGAGATTCAGGGCAGGTGTTTCAGTGCAAGAGTTTCAGTGCAAGAGTTTCAGGGCATGTCTTTCAGTGCATGAGTTTCAGGGCAGGAGTTTCAGAGCTTGAGATTCAGGGCATGAGTTTCAGGGCAGGAGATTCACGGCTTGAGTTTAAGGTCATGAGATTTAGCGCATGAGATTCAATGCATGAGTTTCAGGGCAGGAGTTTCAGGGCATGAGATTCAGGGCATGAGTTTCAGTGAAGGAGTTTCAGGGCATGTAATTCAGTGCATGAGTTTGAGGATATGAGATTCATGGCATGATATTCAGGGCAGCAGTTTCAGGGCATGATGTTCAGGACATGAGTTTCAGTGCAGTAGTTTCAGGGCATGAGATTCAGGGCATGAGTTTCAGGGCATGAGATTCAGGACAGGAGTTTGAAGGCATGAGATTCCGGGCATGAGTTTCAGTGCATGAGTTTGAGGGCAGGAGTTTCAAGGCATGAGATTCAGGGCATGAGTTTCAGGGCAGGAGTTCAAGGCTATGAGATTCAGGGCATGAGTTTCAGGCCAGAAGACTCAGGGCTTGAGTTTCAGAGCATAACATTCAGGGGATGAGTTTCAGTGCATGAAATTCAGGGCATGAGATTCAGGGCATGAGTTTCAGGACAGGAGATTCAGGGCATGAGTGTCAGTGCTTGAGTTTGAGGGCAGGGGATTCAGGGCAGGAGATTCAGGACGAGAGTTTCAGGGCATGAGTTTCAGGTCTGTGGTTTCAGGGCTTGAGATTCACGACATGAGTTTCAGGGCATGGATTTCAGGTCTGTTGTTTCAGGGCTTGAGATTCAGGGCAGCAGTTTCAGGGCAGGAGATTCAGGGCAGGAGATTCAGGGCAGGTGTTTTAGGGCAGGTGTTTCAGTGCAAGAATTTGAGGGCATGAGATTCAGGGCATGAGTTTCAGGGCATGTGATTCAGGACAGGAGTTTGAAGGCATGAAATTCAGAGCATAAGTTTCAGTGCATGAGTTTGAGGGCAGGAGTTTCAGGGCATGAGATTCAGGACATGAGTTTCAGGGCATGAGATTCAGTACATGAGTTTCAGGGTATGAGATTCAGGACATGAGTTTCAGGGCATGAGATTCACGACATGAGTTTCAGGGCATGGATTTCAGGTCTGTGGTTTCAGGGCTTGAGATTCAGGGCAGCAGTTTCAGGGCTGGAGATTCAGGGCAGGAGATTCAGGGCAGGTGTTTCAGTGCAAGAGTTTCAGTGCAAGAGTTTCAGGGCATGTCTTTCAGTGCATGAGTTTCAGGGCAGGAGTTTCAGAGCTTGAGATTCAGGGCATGAGTTTCAGGGCAGGAGATTCACGGCTTGAGTTTAAGGTCATGAGATTTAGCGCATGAGATTCAATGCATGAGTTTCAGGGCAGGAGTTTCAGGGCATGAGATTCAGGGCATGAGTTTCAGTGAAGGAGTTTCAGGGCATGTAATTCAGTGCATGAGTTTGAGGATATGAGATTCATGGCATGATATTCAGGGCAGCAGTTTCAGGGCATGATGTTCAGGACATGAGTTTCAGTGCAGTAGTTTCAGGGCATGAGATTCAGGGCATGAGTTTCAGGGCATGAGATTCAGGACAGGAGTTTGAAGGCATGAGATTCCGGGCATGAGTTTCAGTGCATGAGTTTGAGGGCAGGAGTTTCAGGGCATGAGATTCAGGACATGAGTTTCAGGGCAGGAGTTTCAAGGCATGAGATTCAGGGCATGAGTTTCAGGGCAGGAGTTCAAGGCTATGAGATTCAGGGCATGAGTTTCAGGCCAGAAGACTCAGGGCTTGAGTTTCAGAGCATAACATTCAGGGGATGAGTTTCAGTGCATGAAATTCAGGGCATGAGATTCAGGGCATGAGTTTCAGGACAGGAGATTCAGGGCATGAGTGTCAGTGCTTGAGTTTGAGGGCAGGGGATTCAGGGCAGGAGATTCAGGACGAGAGTTTCAGGGCATGAGTTTCAGGTCTGTGGTTTCAGGGCTTGAGATTCACGACATGAGTTTCAGGGCATGGATTTCAGGTCTGTTGTTTCAGGGCTTGAGATTCAGGGCAGCAGTTTCAGGGCAGGAGATTCAGGGCAGGTGTTTCATTGCAAGAGTTTCAGTGCAAGAGTTTCAGGGCATGTCTTTCAGTGCATGAGTTTCAGGGCAGGAGTTTCAGAGCTTGAGATTCAGGGCATGAGTTTCAGGGCAGGAGATTCACGGCTTGAGTTTAAGGTCATGAGATTTAGCGCATGAGATTCAATGCATGAGTTTCAGGGCAGGAGTTTCAGGGCATGAGATTCAGGGCATGAGTTTCAGTGAAGGAGTTTCAGGGCATGTAATTCAGTGCATGAGTTTGAGGATATGAGATTCATGGCATGATATTCAGGGCAGCAGTTTCAGGGCATGATGTTCAGGACATGAGTTTCAGTGCAGTAGTTTCAGGGCATGAGATTCAGGGCATGAGTTTCAGGGCATGAGATTCAGGACAGGAGTTTGAAGGCATGAGATTCCGGGCATGAGTTTCAGTGCATGAGTTTGAGGGCAGGAGTTTCAGGGCATGAGATTCAGGACATGAGTTTCAGGGCAGGAGTTTCAAGGCATGAGATTCAGGGCATGAGTTTCTTGGCAGTTGATTCAGGGCAGGAGTTTAAGGCTATGAGATTCAGGGCATGAGTTTCAGGCCAGAAGAATCAGGGCTTGAGTTTCAGAGCATAACATTCAGGGGATGAGTTTCAGTGCATGAAATTCAGGGCATGAGATTCAGGGCATGAGTTTCAGGACAGGAGATTCAGGGCATGAGTGTCAGTGCATGAGTTTGAGGGCAGGGGATTCAGGGCATGAGATTCAGGACGAGAGTTTCAGGGCATGAGTTTCAGGTCTGTGGTTTCTGGGCTAGAGAATCAGGGCAGCAATT
Organism: Mobula birostris; assembly: GCF_030028105.1. Classification (NCBI taxonomy): domain Eukaryota; kingdom Metazoa; phylum Chordata; class Chondrichthyes; order Myliobatiformes; family Myliobatidae; genus Mobula; species Mobula birostris. Next base: position 29,113 of record NW_027274859.1, read on the forward strand.
TCAGGGCAGGAGTTTCATGGCAGGAGTTTCAGGGCATGAGATTCAGGGCAAGAGTTTCATGTCAGGAGTTTCAGTGCAGGAGTTTCCGGGCATGAGATTCAGGGCATGAGTTTCAGGGCAGGAATTTCAGGGCATGAGATTCAGGGCATGAGTTTTAGGGTAGGTGTTTCAGTGCAAGAGTTTCAGGGCATGATATTCAGGGCATGAGTTTCAGGACAGGAATTTCAGGGCATGACATTCAGGGCATGTGTTTTAGGGCAGGTGTTTCTGTGCAAGAATTTGAGGGCATGAGGTTCAGGGCATGAGTTTCAGGGCATGTGATTCAGGACAGGAGTTTGAAGGCATGAAATTCAGAGCATAAGTTTCAGTGCATGAGTTTGAGGGCAGGAGTTTCAAGGCATGAGATTCAGGGCATGAGTTTCAGGGCAGGAGTTCAAGGCTATGAGATTCAGGGCATGAGTTTCAGGCCAGAAGACTCAGGGCTTGAGTTTCAGAGCATAACATTCAGGGGATGAGTTTCAGTGCATGAAATTCAGGGCATGAGATTCAGGGCATGAGTTTCAGGACAGGAGATTCAGGGCATGAGTGTCAGTGCTTGAGTTTGAGGGCAGGGGATTCAGGGCAGGAGATTCAGGACGAGAGTTTCAGGGCATGAGTTTCAGGTCTGTGGTTTCAGGGCTTGAGATTCACGACATGAGTTTCAGGGCATGGATTTCAGGTCTGTTGTTTCAGGGCTTGAGATTCAGGGCAGCAGTTTCAGGGCAGGAGATTCAGGGCAGGAGATTCAGGGCAGGTGTTTCATTGCAAGAGTTTCAGTGCAAGAGTTTCAGGGCATGTCTTTCAGTGCATGAGTTTCAGGGCAGGAGTTTCAGAGCTTGAGATTCAGGGCATGAGTTTCAGGGCAGGAGATTCACGGGTTGAGTTTAAGGTCATGAGATTTAGCGCATGAGATTCAATGCATGAGTTTCAGGGCAGGAGTTTCAGGGCATGAGATTCAGGGCATGAGTTTCAGTGAAGGAGTTTCAGGGCATGTAATTCAGTGCATGAGTTTGAGGATATGAGATTCATGGCATGATATTCAGGGCAGCAGTTTCAGGGCATGATGTTCAGGACATGAGTTTCAGTGCAGTAGTTTCAGGGCATGAGATTCAGGGCATGAGTTTCAGGGCATGAGATTCAGGACAGGAGTTTGAAGGCATGAGATTCCGGGCATGAGTTTCAGTGCATGAGTTTGAGGGCAGGAGTTTCAGGGCATGAGATTCAGGACATGAGTTTCAGGGCAGGAGTTTCAAGGCATGAGATTCAGGGCATGAGTTTCTTGGCAGTTGATTCAGGGCAGGAGTTTAAGGCTATGAGATTCAGGGCATGAGTTTCAGGCCAGAAGAATCAGGGCTTGAGTTTCAGAGCATAACATTCAGGGGATGAGTTTCAGTGCATGAAATTCAGGGCATGAGATTCAGGGCATGAGTTTCAGGACAGGAGATTCAGGGCATGAGTGTCAGTGCATGAGTTTGAGGGCAGGGGATTCAGGGCATGAGATTCAGGACGAGAGTTTCAGGGCATGAGTTTCAGGTCTGTGGTTTCTGGGCTAGAGAATCAGGGCAGCAATTTCAGGGCAGGAGTTTCATGGCAGGAGTTTCAGGGCATGAGATTCAGGGCAAGAGTTTCATGTCAGGAGTTTCAGTGCAGGAGTTTCCGGGCATGAGATTCAGGGCATGAGTTTCAGGGCAGGAATTTCAGGGCATGAGATTCAGGGCATGAGTTTTAGGGTAGGTGTTTCAGTGCAAGAGTTTCAGGGCATGATATTCAGGGCATGAGTTTCAGGACAGGAATTTCAGGGCATGACATTCAGGGCATGTGTTTTAGGGCAGGTGTTTCTGTGCAAGAATTTGAGGGCATGAGGTTCAGGGCATGAGTTTCAGGGCATGTGATTCAGGACAGGAGTTTGAAGGCATGAAATTCAGAGCATAAGTTTCAGTGCATGAGTTTGAGGGCAGGAGTTTCAGGGCATGAGATTCAGGACATGAGTTTCAGGGCATGAGATTCAGTACATGAGTTTCAGGGTATGAGATTCAGGACATGAGTTTCAGGGCATGAGATTCACGACATGAGTTTCAGGGCATGGATTTCAGGTCTGTGGTTTCAGGGCTTGAGATTCAGGGCAGCAGTTTCAGGGCAGGAGATTCAGGGCAGGAGATTCAGGGCAGGTGTTTCAGTGCAAGAGTTTCAGGGCATGTCTTTCAGTGCATGAGTTTCAGGGCAGGAGTTTCAGAGCTTGAGATTCAGGGCATGAGTTTCAGGGCAGGAGATTTACGGCTTGAGTTTAAGGTCATGAGATTTAGCGCATGAGATTCAATGCGTGAGTTTCAGGGCAGGAGTTTCAGGGCATGAGATTCAGGGCATGAGTTTCAGTGAAGGAGTTTCAGGGCATGTAATTCAGTGCATGAGTTTGAGGATATGAGATTCATGGCATGATATTCAGGGCAGCAGTTTGAGGGCATGATGTTCAGGACATGAGTTTCAGTGCAGTAGTTTCAGGGCATGAGATTCAGGGCATGAGTTTCAGGGCATGAGATTCAGGACAGGAGTTTGAAGGCATGAGATTCCGGGCATGAGTTTCAGTGCATGAGTTTGAGGGCAGGAGTTTCAGGGCATGAGATTCAGGACATGAGTTTCAGGGCAGGAGTTTCAAGGCATGAGATTCAGGGCATGAGTTTCAGGGCAGTTGATTCAGGGCAGGAGTTCAAAACTATGAGATTCAGGGCATGAGTTTCAGGCCAGAAGACTCAGGGCTTGAGTTTCAGAGCATAACATTCAGGGGATGAGTTTCAGTGCATGAAATTCAGGGCATGAGATTCAGGGCATGAGTTTCAGGACAGGAGATTCAGGGCATGAGTGTCAGTGCATGAGTTTGAGGGCAGGGGATTCAGGGCATGAGATTCAGGACGAGAGTTTCAGGGCATGAGTTTCAGGTCTGTGGTTTCAGGGCTAGAGATTCAGGGCAGCAATTTCAGGGCAGGAGTTTCATGGCAGGAGTTTCAGGGCATGAGATTCAGGGCAAGAGTTTCATGTCAGGAGTTTCAGTGCAGGAGTTTCCGGGATGAGATTCAGGGCATGAGTTTCAGGGCAGGAATTTCAGGGCATGAGATTCAGGGCATGAGTTTTAGGGTAGGTGTTTCAGTGCAAGAGTTTCAGGGCATGATATTCAGGGCATGAGTTTCAGACAGGAATTTCAGGGCATGAGATTCAGGGCATGTGTTTTAGGGCAGGTGTTTCAGTGCATGTGATTCAGGACAGGAGTTTGAAGGCATGAGATTCAGAGCATAAGTTTCAGTGCATGAGTTTGAGGGCAGGAGTTTCAGGGCATGAGATTCAGGACATGAGTTTCAGGGCATGAGATTCAGTACATGAGTTTCAGGGTATGAGATTCAGGACATGAGTTTCAGGGCATGAGATTCACGACATGAGTTTCAGGGCATGGATTTCAGGTCTGTGGTTTCAGGGCTTGAGATTCAGGGCAGCAGTTTCAGGGCAGGAGTTTCAGGGCAGGTGTTTTAGTGCAAGAGTTTCAGTGCAAGAGTTTCAGGGCATGTCTTTCAGTGCATGAGTTTCAGGGCAGGAGTTTCAGAGCTTGAGATTCAGGGCATGAGTTTCAGGGCAGGAGATTCACGGCTTGAGTTTAAGGTCATGAGATTCAGTGCATGACTTTCAGGGCAGAAGTTTCAGGGCATGAGATTCAGGGCATGAGTTTCAGGGCAGGAGAATCAGGGCTTGAGATTCAGGGCATGAGATTCAGGGCATGAGTTTCAGGACATGAGTTTCTGGGCAGGAGTTTCAGGGCATGTAATTCAGGGCGTGAGTGTCAGGATATGAGATTCATGGCATTGGTTTAAGTGCCGGAATTTCAGGGCATGAGATTCAGGGCATGAGTTTCAGGGCATGAGATTCAGGGCAGGAGTTTCAAGGCATGAGATTCAGGGCATGAGTTTCAGTGCATGAGTTTGAGGGCAGGAGTTTCAAGGCATGAGATTCAGGGCATGAGATTCAGGGCATGAGTTTTAGGGTAGGTGTTTCAGTGCAAGAGTTTCAGGGCATGAGATTCAGGGCATGAGTTTCAGGGCAGGAATTTCAGGGCATGACATTCAGGGCATGTGTTTTAGGGCAGGTGTTTCAGTGCAAGAATTTGAGGGCATGAGATTCAGGGCTTGAGATTCAGGGCATGTGATTCAGGACAGGAGTTTGAAGGCATGAAATTCAGAGCATAAGTTTCAGTGCATGAGTTTGAGGGCAGGAGTTTCAGGGCATGAGATTCAGTACATGAGTTTCAGGGCATGAGATTCAGTACATGAGTTTCAGGGTATGAGATTCAGGACATGAGTTTCAGGGCATGAGATTCACGACATGAGTTTCAGGGCATGGATTTCAGGTCTGTGGTTTCAGGGCATGAGATTCAGGGCAGCAGTTTCAGGGCAGGAGATTCAGGGCAGGAGATTCAGGGCAGGTGTTTCAGTGCAAGAGTTTCAGTGCAAGAGTTTCAGGGCATGTCTTTCAGTGCATGAGTTTCAGGGCAGGAGTTTCAGAGCTTGAGATTCAGGGCATGAGTTTCAGGGCAGGAGATTCACGGGTTGAGTTTAAGGTCATGAGATTTAGCGCATGAGATTCAATGCATGAGTTTCAGGGCAGGAGTTTCAGGGCATGAGATTCAGGGCATGAGTTTCAGTGAAGGAGTTTCAGGGCATGTAATTCAGTGCATGAGTTTGAGGATATGAGATTCATGGCATGATCTTCAGGGCAGCAGTTTCAGGGCATGATGTTCAGGACATGAGTTTCAGTGCAGTGGTTTCAGGGCATGAGATTCAGGGCATGAGTTTCAGGGCATGAGATTCAGGACAGGAGTTTGAAGGCATGAGATTCCGGGCATGAGTTTCAGTGCATGAGTTTGAGGGCAGGAGTTTCAGGGTATGAGATTCAGGACATGAGTTTCAGGGCAGGAGTTTCAAGGCATGAGATTCAGGGCATGAGTTTCAGGGCAGTTGATTCAGGGCAGGAGTTCAAGGCTATGAGATTCAGGGTATGAGTTTCAGGCCAGAAGACTCAGGGCTTGAGTTTCAGAGCATAACATTCAGGGGATGAGTTTCAGTGCATGAAATTCAGGGCATGAGATTCAGGGCATGAGTTTCAGGACAGGAGATTCAGGGCATGAGTGTCAGTGCATGAGTTTGAGGGCAGGGGATTCAGAGCATGAGATTCAGGACGAGAGTTTCAGGGCATGAGTTTCAGGTCTGTGGTTTCAGGGCTTGAGATTCAGGGCAGCAATTTCAGGGCAGGAGTTTCATGGCAGGAGTTTCAGGGCATGAGATTCAGGGCAAGAGTTTCATGGCAGGAGTTTCAGTGAAGGAGTTTCTGGGCATGAGATTCAGGGCATGAGTTTTAGGGTAGGTGTTTCAGTGCCAGAATTTCAGGGCATGATATTCAGGGCATGAGTTTCAGGGCAGGAATTTCAGGGCATGACATTCAGGGCTTGTGTTTTAGGGCAGGTGTTTCAGTGCATGTGATTCAGGACAGGAGTTTGATGGCGTGAGATTCAGAGCATAAGTTTCAGTGCATGAGTTTGAGGGCAGGAGTTTCAGGGCATGAGATTCAGGACATGAGTTTCAGGGCATGAGATTCAGTACATGAGTTTCAGGGTATGAGATTCAGGACATGAGTTTCAGGGCATGAGATTCACGACATGAGTTTCAGGGCATGGATTTCAGGTCTGTGGTTTCAGGGTTTGAGATTCAGGGCAGCAGTTTCAGGGCAGGAGATTCAGGGCAGGTGTTTCAGTGCATGAGTTACAGGGCAGGAGATTCAGAGCTTGAGATTCAGGGCATGAGTTTCAGGGCAGGAGATTCACGGCTTGAGTTTAAGGTCATGAGATTTAGCGCATGAGATTCAATGCATGAGTTTCAGGGCAAAAGTTGCAGGGCATGAGATTCACGACATGAGTTTCAGGGCATGGATTTCAGGTCTGTGGTTTCAGGGCTTGAGATTCAGGGCAGCAGTTTCAGGGCAGGAGATTCAGGGCAGGAGATTCAGGGCAGGTGTTTCAGTGCAAGAGTTTCAGTGCAAGAGTTTCAGGGCATGTCTTTCAGTGCATGAGTTTCAGGGCAGGAGTTTCAGAGCTTGAGATTCAATGCATGAGTTTCAGGGCAGGAGTTTCAGGGCATGTAATTCAGTGCATGAGTTTGAGGATATGAGATTCATGGCATGATATTCAGGGCAGCAGTTTCAGGGCATGATGTTCAGGACATGAGTTTCAATGCAGTAGTTTCAGGGCATGAGATTCAGGGCATGAGTTTCAGGGCATGAGATTCAGGACAGGAGTTTGAAGGCATGAGATTCCGGGCATGAGTTTCAGTGCATCAGTTTGAGGGCAGGAGTTTCAGGGCATGAGATTCAGGACATGAGTTTCAGGGCAGGAGTTTCAAGGCATGAGATTCAGGGCATGAGTTTCAGGGCAGTTGATTCAGGGCAGGAGTTCAAGGCTATGAGATTCAGGGCATGAGTTACAGGCCAGAAGACTCAGGGCTTGAGTTTCAGAGCATAACATTCAGGGGATGAGTTTCAGTGCATGAAATTCAGGGCATGAGATTCAGGGCATGAGTTTCAGGACAGGAGATTCAGGGCATGAGTGTCAGTGCATGAGTTTGAGGGCAGGGGATTCAGGGCATGAGATTCAGGACGAGAGTTTCAGGGCATGAGTTTCAGGTCTGTGGTTTCAGGGCTTGAGATTCAGGGCAGCAATTTCAGGGCAGGAGTTTCATGGCAGGAGTTTCAGGGCATGAGATTCAGGGCAAGAGTTTCATGGCAGGAGTTTCAGTGCAGGAGTTTCTGGGCATGAGATTCAGGGCATGAGTTTTAGGGTAGGTGTTTCAGTGCAAGAATTTCAGGGTATGAGATTCAGGACATGAGTTTCAGGGCATGAGATTCACGACATGAGTTTCAGGGCATGGATTTCAGGTCTGTGGTTTCAGGGCTTGAGATTCAGGGCAGCAGTTTCAGGGCAGGAGATTCAGGGCAGGTGTTTCAGTGCAAGAGTTTCAGTGCAAGAGTTTCAGGGCATGTCTTTCAGTGCATGAGTTTCAGGGCAGGAGTTTCAGAGCTTGAGATTCAGGGCATGAGTTTCAGGGCAGGAGATTCACGGTTTGAGTTTAAGGTCATGAGATTTAGCGCATGAGATTCAATGCATGAGTTTCAGGGCAGGAGTTTCAGGGCATGAGATTCAGGGCATGAGTTTCAGTGAAGGAGTTTCAGGGCATGTAATTCAGTGCATGAGTTTGAGGATATGAGATTCATGGCATGATATTCAGGGCAGCAGTTTCAGGGCATGATGTTCAGGACATGAGTTTCAGTGCAGTAGTTTCAGGGCATGAGATTCAGGGCATGAGTTTCAGGGCATGAGATTCAGGACAGGAGTTTGAAGGCATGAGATTCCGGGCATGAGTTTCAGTGCATGAGTTTGAGGGCAGGAGTTTCAGGGCATGAGATTCAGGACATGAGTTTCAGGGCAGGAGTTTCAAGGCATGAGATTCAGGGCATGAGTTTCAGGGCAGTTGATTCAGGGCAGGAGTTCAAGGCTATGAGATTCAGGGCATGAATTTCAGGCCAGAAGACTCAGGGCTTGAGTTTCAGAGCATAACATTCAGGGGATGAGTTTCGGTGCATGAAATTCAGGGCATGAGATTCAGGGCATGAGTTTCAGGACAGGAGATTCAGGGCATGAGTGTCAGTGCATGAGTTTGAGGGCAGGGGATTCAGGGCATGAGATTCAGGACGAGAGTTTCAGGGCATGAGTTTCAGGTCTGTGGTTTCAGGGCTTGAGATTCAGGGCAGCAATTTCAGGGCAGGAGTTTCATGGCAGGAGTTTCAGGGCATGAGATTCAGGGCAAGAGTTTCATGGCAGGAGTTTCAGTGCAGGAGTTTCTGGGCATGAGATTCAGGGCATGAGTTTCAGGGCAGGAATTTCAGGGCATGAGATTCAGGGCATGAGTTTTAGGGTAGGTGTTTCAGTGCAAGAGTTTCAGGGCATGATATTCAGGGCATGAGTTTCAGGGCAGGAATTTCAGGGCATGACATTCAGGGCATGTGTTTTAGGGCAGGTGTTTCAGTGCATGTGATTCAGGACAGGAGTTTGAAGGCATGAGATTCAGAGCATAAGGTTCAGTGCATGAGTTTGAGGGCAGGAGTTTCAGGGCATGAGATTCAGGACATGAGTTTCAGGGCATGAGATTCAGTACATGAGTTTCTGGGCATGAGATTCACGACATGAGTTTCAGGGCATGAGATTCAGTACATGAGTTTCAGGGTATGAGATTCAGGACATGAGTTTCAGGGCATGAGATTCACGACATGAGTTTCAGGGCATGGATTTCAGGTCTGCGGTTTCAGGGTTTGAGATTCAGGCAGCAGTTTCAGGGCAGGAGATTCAGGGCAGGTGTTTCAGTGCAAGAGGTTTAAGTGCAAGAGTTTCAGGGCATGTCTTTCAGTGCATGAGTTTCAGGGCAGGAGTTTCAGAGCTTGAGATTTAGGGCATGAGTTTCAGGGCAGGAGATTCACGGCTTGAGTTTAAGGTCATGAGATTTAGCGCATGAGATTCAATGCATGAGTTTCAGGTCAAAAGTTTCAGGGCATGAGATTCAGGGCATGAGTTTCAGGGCATGAGATTCAGGGCATGAGTTTCAGGGCAGGAGATTCACGGCTTGAGTTTAAGGTCATGAGATTTAGCGCATGAGATTCAATGCATGAGTTTCAGGTCAAAAGTTTCAGGGCATGAGATTCAGGGCATGAGTGTCAGTGCATGAGTTTGAGGGCAGGGGATTCAGGGCATGAGATTCAGGACGAGAGTTTCAGGGCATGAGTTTCAGGTCTGTGGTTTCAGGGCTTGAGATTCAGGGCAGCAATTTCAGGGCAGGAGTTTCATGGCAGGAGTTTCAGGGCATGAGATTCAGGGCAAGAGTTTCATGGCAGGAGTTTCAGTGCAGGAGTTTCTGGGCATGAGATTCAGGGCATGAGTTTCAGGGCAGGAATTTCAGGGCATGAGATTCAGGGCATGAGTTTTAGGGTAGGTGTTTCAGTGCAAGAGTTTCAGGGCATGATATTCAGGGCATGAGTTTCAGGGCAGGAATTTCAGGGCATGACATTCAGGGCATGTGTTTTAGGGCAGGTGTTTCAGTGCATGTGATTCAGGACAGGAGTTTGAAGGCATGAGATTCAGAGCATAAGGTTCAGTGCATGAGTTTGAGGGCAGGAGTTTCAGGGCATGAGATTCAGGACATGAGTTTCAGGGCATGAGATTCAGTACATGAGTTTCTGGGCATGAGATTCACGACATGAGTTTCAGGGCATGAGATTCAGTACATGAGTTTCAGGGTATGAGATTCAGGACATGAGTTTCAGGGCATGAGATTCACGACATGAGTTTCAGGGCATGGATTTCAGGTCTGCGGTTTCAGGGTTTGAGATTCAGGGCAGCAGTTTCAGGGCAGGAGATTCAGGGCAGGTGTTTCAGTGCAAGAGTTTCAGTGCAAGAGTTTCAGGGCATGTCTTTCAGTGCATGAGTTTCAGGGCAGGAGTTTCAGAGCTTGAGATTCAGGGCATGAGTTTCAGGGCAGGAGATTCACGGGTTGAGTTTAAGGTCATGAGATTTAGCGCATGAGATTCAATGCATGAGTTTCAGGGCAGGAGTTTCATGGCATGAGATTCAGGGCATGAGTTTCAGTGAAGGAGTTTCAGGGCATGTAATTCAGTGCATGAGTTTGAGGATATGAGATTCATGGCATGATCTTCAGGGCAGCAGTTTCAGGGCATGATGTTCAGGACATGAGTTTCAGTGCAGTGGTTTCAGGGCATGATGTTCAGGACATGAGTTTCAGTGCAGTAGTTTCAGGGCATGAGATTCAGGGCATGAGTTTCAGGGCATGAGATTCAGGACAGGAGTTTGAAGGCATGAGATTCCGGGCATGAGTTTCAGTGCATGAGTTTGAGGGCAGGAGTTTCAGGGCATGAGATTCAGGACATGAGTTTCAGGGCAGGAGTTTCAAGGCATGAGATTCAGGGCATGAGTTTCAGGGCAGTTGATTCAGGGCAGGAGTTCAAGGCTATGAGATTCAGGGCATGAATTTCAGGCCAGAAGACTCAGGGCTTGAGTTTCAGAGCATAACATTCAGGGGATGAGTTTCGGTGCATGAAATTCAGGGCATGAGATTCAGGGCATGAGTTTCAGGACAGGAGATTCAGGGCATGAGTGTCAGTGCATGAGTTTGAGGGCAGGGGATTCAGGGCATGAGATTCAGGACGAGAGTTTCAGGGCATGAGTTTCAGGTCTGTGGTTTCAGGGCTTGAGATTCAGGGCAGCAATTTCAGGGCAGGAGTTTCATGGCAGGAGTTTCAGGGCATGAGATTCAGGGCAAGAGTTTCATGGCGGGAGTTTCAGTGCAGGAGTTTCTGGGCATGAGATTCAGGGCATGAGTTTCAGGGCAGGAATTTCAGGGCATGAGATTCAGGGCATGAGTTTTAGGGTAGGTGTTTCAGTGCAAGAGTTTTCAGGGCATGATATTCAGGGCATGAGTTTCAGGGCAGGAATTTCAGGGCATGACATTCAGGGCATGTGTTTTAGGGCAGGTGTTTCAGTGCATGTGATTCAGGACAGGAGTTTGAAGGCATGAGATTCAGAGCATAAGGTTCAGTGCATGAGTTTGAGGGCAGGAGTTTCAGGGCATGAGATTCAGGACATGAGTTTCAGGGCATGAGATTCAGTACATGAGTTTCTGGGCATGAGATTCACGACATGAGTTTCAGGGCATGAGATTCAGTACATGAGTTTCAGGGTATGAGATTCAGGACATGAGTTTCAGGGCATGAGATTCACGACATGAGTTTCAGGGCATGGATTTCAGGTCTGCGGTTTCAGGGTTTGAGATTCAGGGCAGCAGTTTCAGGGCAGGAGATTCAGGGCAGGTGTTTCAGTGCAAGAGTTTCAGTGCAAGAGTTTCAGGGCATGTCTTTCAGTGCATGAGTTTCAGGGCAGGAGTTTCAGAGCTTGAGATTTAGGGCATGAGTTTCAGGGCAGGAGATTCACGGCTTGAGTTTAAGGTCATGAGATTTAGCGCATGAGATTCAATGCATGAGTTTCAGGTCAAAAGTTTCAGGGCATGAGATTCAGGGCATGAGTTTCAGGGCATGAGATTCAGGGCATGAGTTTCAGGGCAGGAGATTCACGGCTTGAGTTTAAGGTCATGAGATTTAGCGCATGAGATTCAATGCATGAGTTTCAGGTCAAAAGTTTCAGGGCATGAGATTCAGGGCATGAGTGTCAGTGCATGAGTTTGAGGGCAGGGGATTCAGGGCATGAGATTCAGGACGAGAGTTTCAGGGCATGAGTTTCAGGTCTGTGGTTTCAGGGCTTGAGATTCAGGGCAGCAATTTCAGGGCAGGAGTTTCATGGCAGGAGTTTCAGGGCATGAGATTCAGGGCAAGAGTTTCATGGCAGGAGTTTCAGTGCAGGAGTTTCTGGGCATGAGATTCAGGGCATGAGTTTCAGGGCAGGAATTTCAGGGCATGAGATTCAGGGCATGAGTTTTAGGGTAGGTGTTTCAGTGCAAGAGTTTCAGGGCATGATATTCAGGGCATGAGTTTCAGGGCAGGAATTTCAGGGCATGACATTCAGGGCATGTGTTTTAGGGCAGGTGTTTCAGTGCATGTGATTCAGGACAGGAGTTTGAAGGCATGAGATTCAGAGCATAAGGTTCAGTGCATGAGTTTGAGGGCAGGAGTTTCAGGGCATGAGATTCAGGACATGAGTTTCAGGGCATGAGATTCAGTACATGAGTTTCTGGGCATGAGATTCACGACATGAGTTTCAGGGCATGAGATTCAGTACATGAGTTTCAGGGTATGAGATTCAGGACATGAGTTTCAGGGCATGAGATTCACGACATGAGTTTCAGGGCATGGATTTCAGGTCTGCGGTTTCAGGGTTTGAGATTCAGGGCAGCAGTTTCAGGGCAGGAGATTCAGGGCAGGTGTTTCAGTGCAAGAGTTTCAGTGCAAGAGTTTCAGGGCATGTCTTTCAGTGCATGAGTTTCAGGGCAGGAGTTTCAGAGCTTGAGATTCAGGGCATGAGTTTCAGGGCAGGAGATTCACGGGTTGAGTTTAAGGTCATGAGATTTAGCGCATGAGATTCAATGCATGAGTTTCAGGGCAGGAGTTTCAGGGCATGAGATTCAGGGCATGAGTTTCAGTGAAGGAGTTTCAGGGCATGTAATTCAGTGCATGAGTTTGAGGATATGAGATTCATGGCATGATCTTCAGGGCAGCAGTTTCAGGGCATGATGTTCAGGACATGAGTTTCAGTGCAGTGGTTTCAGGGCATGAGATTCAGGGCATGAGTTTCAGGGCATGAGATTCAGGACAGGAGTTTGAAGGCATGAGATTCCGGGCATGAGTTTCAGTGCATGAGTTTGAGGGCAGGAGTTTCAGGGGCATGAGATTCAGGACATGAGTTTCAGGGCATGAGATTCAGTACATGAGTTTCAGGGTATGAGATTCAGGACATGAGTTTCAGGGCATGAGATTCACGACATGAGTTTCAGGGCATGGATTTCAGGTCTGTGGTTTCAGGGTTTGAGATTCAGGCAGCAGTTTCAGGGCAGGAGATTCAGGGCAGGTGTTTCAGTGCATGAGTTACAGGGCAGGAGATTCAGAGCTTGAGATTCAGGGCATGAGTTTCAGTTCAGGAGATTCACGGCTTGAGTTTAAGGTCATGAGATTTAGCGCATGGAGATTCAATGCATGAGTTTCAGGGCAAAAGTTTCAGGGCATGAGATTCACGACATGAGTTTCAGGGCATGGATTTCAGGTCTGTGGTTTCAGGGCTTGAGATTCAGGGCAGCAGTTTCAGGGCAGGGAGATTCAGGGCAGGAGATTCAGGGCAGGTGTTTCAGTGCAAGAGTTTCAGTGCAAGAGTTTCAGGGCATGTCTTTCAGTGCATGAGTTTCAGGGGCAGGAGGTTTCAGAGCTTGAGATTCAGGGCATGAGTTTCAGGGCAGGAGATTCACGGGTTGAGTTTAAGGTCATGAGATTTAGCGCATGAGATTCAATGCATGAGTTTCAGGGCAGGAGTTTCAGGGCATGAGATTCAGGGCATGAGTTTCAGTGAAGGGAGTTTCAGGGCATGTAATTCAGTGCATGAGTTTGAGGATATGAGATTCATGGCATGATCTTCAGGCAGCAGTTTCAGGGCATGATGTTCAGGACATGAGTTTCAGTGCAGTGGTTTCAGGGCATGAGATTCAGGGCATGAGTTTTCAGGCATGAGATTCAGGACAGGAGTTTGAAGGCATGAGATTCCGGGCATGAGTTTCAGTGCATGAGTTTGAGGGCAGGAGTTTCAGGGCATGAGATTCAGGACATGAGTTTCAGGGCATGAGATTCAGTACATGAGTTTCAGGGTATGAGATTCAGGACATGAGTTTCAGGGCATGAGATTCACGACATGAGTTTCAGGGCATGGATTTCAGGTCTGTGGTTTCAGGGTTTGAGATTCAGGGCAGCAGTTTCAGGGCAGGAGATTCAGGGCAGGTGTTTCAGTGCATGAGTTACAGGGCAGGAGATTCAGAGCTTGAGATTCAGGGCATGAGTTTCAGGGCAGGAGATTCACGGCTTGAGTTTAAGGTCATGAGATTTAGCGCATGAGATTCAATGCTGAGTTTCAGGGCAAAAGTTTCAGGGCATGAGATTCACGACATGAGTTTCAGGCATGGATTTCAGGTCTGTGGTTTCAGGGCTTGAGATTCAGGGCAGCAGTTTCAGGGCAGGAGATTCAGGCAGGAGATTCAGGGCAGGTGTTTCAGTGCAAGAGTTTCAGTGCAAGAGTTTCAGGGCATGTCTTTCAGTGCATGAGTTTCAGGGCAGGAGTTTCAGAGCTTGAGATTCAATGCATGAGTTTCAGGGCAGGAGTTTCAGGGCATGAGATTCAGGGCATGAGTTTCAGTGAAGGAGTTTTCAGGGCATGTAATTCAGTTGCATGAGTTTGAGGATATGAGATTCATGGCATGATATTCAGGGCAGCAGTTTCAGGGCATGATGTTCAGGACATGAGTTTCAATGCAGTAGTTTCAGGGCATGAGATTCAGGGCATGAGTTTCAGGGCATGAGATTAGGACAGGAGTTTGAAGGCATGAGATTCCGGGCATGAGTTTCAGTGCATGAGTTTGAGGGCAGGAGTTTCAGGGCATGAGATTCAGGACATGAGTTTCAGGGCAGGAGTTTCAAGGCATGAGATTCAGGGCAATGAGTTTCAGGGCAGTTGATTCAGGGCAGGAGTTCAAGGCTATGAGATTCAGGGCATGAGTTACAGGCCAGAAGACTCAGGGCTTGAGTTTCAGAGCATAACATTCAGGGGATGAGTTTCAGTGCATGAAATTCAGGGCATGAGATTCAGGGCATGAGTTTCAGGACAGGAGATTCAGGGCATGAGTGTCAGTGCATGAGTAATTGAGGGCAGGGGATTCAGGGCATGAGAGATTCTAGGACGAGAGTTTCAGGGGCATGAGTTTCAGGTCTGTGGTTTCAGGGCTTGAGATTCAGGGCAGCAATTTCAGGGCAGGAGTTTCATGGCAGGAGTTTCAGGCATGAGATTCAGGGCAAGAGTTTCATGGCAGGAGTTTCAGTGCAGGAGTTTCTGGGCATGAGATTCAGGGCATGAGTTTATAGGGTAGGTGTTTCAGTGCAAGAATTTCAGGGTATGAGATTCAGGACATGAGTTTCAGGGCATGAGATTCACGACATGAGTTTCAGGGCATGGATTTCAGGTCTGTGGTTTCAGGGCTTGAGATTCAGGGCAGCAGTTTCAGGGCAGGAGATTCAGGGCAGGTGTTTCAGTGCAAGAGTTTCAGTGCAAGAGTTTCAGGGCATGTCTTTCAGTGCATGAGTTTCAGGGCAGGAGTTTCAGAGCTTGAGATTCAGGGCATGAGTTTCAGGGCAGGAGATTCACGGGTTTGAGTTTAAGGTCATGAGATTTAGCGCATGAGATTCAATGCATGAGTTTCAGGGCAGGAGTTTCAGGGCATGAGATTCAGGGCATGAGTTTCAGTGAAGGAGTTTCAGGGCATGTAATTCAGTGCATGAGTTTGAGGATATGAGATTCATGGCATGATATTCAGGGCAGCAGTTTCAGGGCATGATGTTCAGACATGAGTTTCAGTGCAGCTAGTTTCAGGGCATGAGATTAGGAGAGTTTCAGGGCATGAGTTTCAGGCAGAATTCAGGACAGGAGTTTGAAGGCATGAGATTCCGGGCATGAGTTTCAGTGCATGAGTTTGAGGGCAGGAGTTTCAGGGCATGAGATTCAGGACATGAGTTTCAGGGCAGGAGTTTCAAGGCATGAGATTCAGGGCATGAGTTTTAGGGTAGGTGTTTCAGTGCAAGAGTTTCAGGCATGATATTCAGGGCATGAGTTTCAGGGCAGACATTCAGGGCATGTGTTTTAGGGCAGGTGTTTCAGTGCATGTGATTCAGGACAGGAGTTTGAAGGCATGAGATTCAGAGCATAAGGTTCAGTGCATGAGTTTGAGGGCAGGAGTTTCAGGGCATGAGATTCAGGACATGAGTTTCAGGGCATGAGATTCAGTACATGAGTTTCTGGGCATGAGATTCACGACATGAGTTTCAGGGCATGAGATTCAGTACATGAGTTTCAGGGTATGAGATTCAGGACATGAGTTTCAGGGCATGAGATTCCACGACATGAGTTTCAGGGCATGGATTTCAGGTCTGCGGTTTCAGGGTTTGAGATTCAGGGCAGCAGTTTTCAGGGCAGGAGATTCAGGGCAGGTGTTTCAGTGCAAGAGTTTCAGTGCAAGAGTTTCAGGGCATGTCTTTCAGTGCATGAGTTTCAGGGCAGGAGTTTCAGAGCTTGAGATTTAGGGCATGAGTTTCAGGGCAGGAGATTCACGGCTTGAGTTTAAGGTCATGAGATTTAGCGCATGAGATTCAATGCATGAGTTTCAGGTCAAAAGTTTCAGGGCATGAGATTCAGGGCATGAGTTTCAGGGCATGAGATTCAGGGCATGAGTTTCAGGGCAGGAGATTCACGGCTTGAGTTTAAGGTCATGAGATTTAGCGCATGAGATTCAATGCATGAGTTTCAGGTCAAAAGTTTCAGGGCATGAGATTCAGGGCATGAGTGTCAGTGCATGAGTTTGAGGGCAGGGGATTCAGGGCATGAGATTCAGGACGAGAGTTTCAGGGCATGAGTTTCAGGTCTGTGGTTTCAGGGCTTGAGATTCAGGCAGCAATTTCAGGGCAGGAGTTTCATGGCAGGAGTTTCAGTGCATGAGATTCAGGGCAAGAGTTTCATGGCAGGAGTTTCAGTGCAGGAGTTTCTGGGCATGAGATTCAGGGCATGAGTTTCAGGGCAGGAATTTCAGGGCATGAGTTTTAGGGTAGGTGTTTCAGTGCAAGAGTTTCAGGGCATGATATTCAGGGCATGAGTTTCAGGGCAGGAATTTCAGGGCATGACATTCAGGGCATGTGTTTTAGGGCAGGTGTTTCAGTGCATGTGATTCAGGACAGGAGTTTGAAGCATGAGATTCAGAGCATAAGGTTCAGTGCATGAGTTTGAGGGCAGGAGTTTCAGGGCATGAGATTCAGGACATGAGTTTCAGGGCATGAGATTCAGTACATGAGTTTCTGGGCATGAGATTCACGACATGAGTTTCAGGGCATGAGATTCAGTACATGAGTTTCAGGGTATGAGATTCAGGACATGAGTTTCAGGGCATGAGATTCACGACATGAGTTTCAGGGCATGGATTTCAGGTCTGCGGTTTCAGGGTTTGAGATTCAGGGCAGCAGTTTCAGGGCAGGAGATTCAGGGCAGGTGTTTCAGTGCAAGAGTTTCAGTGCAAGAGTTTCAGGGCATGTCTTTCAGTGCATGAGTTTCAGGGCAGGAGTTTCAGAGCTTGAGATTCAGGGCATGAGTTTCAGGGCAGGAGATTCACGGGTTGAGTTTAAGGTCATGAGATTTAGCGCATGAGATTCAATGCATGAGTTTCAGGGCAGGAGTTTCAGGGCATGAGATTCAGGGCATGAGTTTCAGTGAAGGAGTTTCAGGGCATGTAATTCAGTGCATGAGTTTGAGGATATGAGATTCATGGCATGATCTTCAGGGCAGCAGTTTCAGGGCATGATGTTCAGGACATGAGTTTCAGTGCAGTGGTTTCAGGGCATGAGATTCAGGGCATGAGTTTCAGGGCATGAGATTCAGGACAGGAGTTTGAAGGCATGAGATTCCGGGCATGAGTTTCAGTGCATGAGTTTGAGGGCAGGAGTTTCAGGGTATGAGATTCAGGACATGAGTTTCAGGGCAGGAGTTTCAAGGCATGAGATTCAGGGCATGAGTTTCAGGGCAGTTGATTCAGGGCAGGAGTTCAAGGCTATGAGATTCAGGGTATGAGTTTCAGGCCAGAAGACTCAGGGCTTGAGTTTCAGAGCATAACATTCAGGGGATGAGTTTCAGTGCATGAAATTCAGGGCATGAGATTCAGGGCATGAGTTTCAGGACAGGAGATTCAGGGCTTGAGTGTCAGTGCATGAGTTTGAGGGCAGGGGATTCAGAGCATGAGATTCAGGACGAGAGTTTCAGGGCATGAGTTTCAGGTCTGTGGTTTCAGGGCTTGAGATTCAGGGCAGCAATTTCAGGGCAGGAGTTTCATGGCAGGAGTTTCAGGGCATGAGATTCAGGGCAAGAGTTTCATGGCAGGAGTTTCAGTGCAGGAGTTTCTGGGCATGAGATTCAGGGCATGAGTTTTAGGGTAGGTGTTTCAGTGCAAGAATTTCAGGGCATGATATTCAGGGCATGAGTTTCAGGGCAGGAATTTCAGGGCATGACATTCAGGGCTTGTGTTTTAGGGCAGGTGTTTCAGTGCATGTGATTCAGGACAGGAGTTTGAAGGCGTGAGATTCAGAGCATATGTTTCAGTGCATGAGTTTGAGGGCAGGAGTTTCAGGGCATGAGATTCAGGACATGAGTTTCAGGCATGAGATTCAGTACATGAGTTTCAGGGTATGAGATTCAGGACATGAGTTTCAGGGCATGAGATTCACGACATGAGTTTCAGGGCATGGATTTCAGGTCTGTGGTTTCAGGGTTTGAGATTCAGGGCAGCAGTTTCAGGGCAGGAGATTCAGGGCAGGTGTTTCAGTGCATGAGTTACAGGGCAGGAGATTCAGAGCTTGAGATTCAGGGCATGAGTTTCAGGGCAGGAGATTCACGGCTTGAGTTTAAGGTCATGAGATTTAGCGCATGAGATTCAATGCATGAGTTTCAGGGCAAAAGTTTCAGGGCATGAGATTCACGACATGAGTTTCAGGGCATGGATTTCAGGTCTGTGGTTTCAGGGCTTGAGATTCAGGGCAGCAGTTTCAGGGCAGGAGATTCAGGGCAGGAGATTCAGGGCAGGTGTTTCAGTGCAAGAGTTTCAGTGCAAGAGTTTCAGGGCATGTCTTTCAGTGCATGAGTTTCAGGGCAGGAGTTTCAGAGCTTGAGATTCAATGCATGAGTTTCAGGGCAGGAGTTTCAGGGCATGAGATTCAGGGCATGAGTTTCAGTGAAGGAGTTTCAGGGCATGTAATTCAGTGCATGAGTTTGAGGATATGAGATTCATGGCATGATATTCAGGGCAGCAGTTTCAGGGCATGATGTTCAGGACATGAGTTTCAATGCAGTAGTTTCAGGGCATGAGATTCAGGGCATGAGTTTCAGGGCATGAGATTCAGGACAGGAGTTTGAAGGCATGAGATTCCGGGCATGAGTTTCAGTGCATCAGTTTGAGGGCAGGAGTTTCAGGGCATGAGATTCAGGACATGAGTTTCAGGGCAGGAGTTTCAAGGCATGAGATTCAGGGCATGAGTTTCAGGGCAGTTGATTCAGGGCAGGAGTTCAAGGCTATGAGATTCAGGGCATGAGTTACAGGCCAGAAGACTCAGGGCTTGAGTTTCAGAGCATAACATTCAGGGGATGAGTTTCAGTGCATGAAATTCAGGGCATGAGATTCAGGGCATGAGTTTCAGGACAGGAGATTCAGGGCATGAGTGTCAGTGCATGAGTTTGAGGGCAGGGGATTCAGGGCATGAGATTCAGGACGAGAGTTTCAGGGCATGAGTTTCAGGTCTGTGGTTTCAGGGCTTGAGATTCAGGGCAGCAATTTCAGGGCAGGAGTTTCATGGCAGGAGTTTCAGGGCATGAGATTCAGGGCAAGAGTTTCATGGCAGGAGTTTCAGTGCAGGAGTTTCTGGGCATGAGATTCAGGGCATGAGTTTTAGGGTAGGTGTTTCAGTGCAAGAATTTCAGGGTATGAGATTCAGGACATGAGTTTCAGGGCATGAGATTCACGACATGAGTTTCAGGGCATGGATTTCAGGTCTGTGGTTTCAGGGCTTGAGATTCAGGGCAGCAGTTTCAGGGCAGGAGATTCAGGGCAGGTGTTTCAGTGCAAGAGTTTCAGTGCAAGAGTTTCAGGGCATGTCTTTCAGTGCATGAGTTTCAGGGCAGGAGTTTCAGAGCTTGAGATTCAGGGCATGAGTTTCAGGGCAGGAGATTCACGGTTTGAGTTTAAGGTCATGAGATTTAGCGCATGAGATTCAATGCATGAGTTTCAGGGCAGGAGTTTCAGGGCATGAGATTCAGGGCATGAGTTTCAGTGAAGGAGTTTCAGGGCATGTAATTCAGTGCATGAGTTTGAGGATATGAGATTCATGGCATGATATTCAGGGCAGCAGTTTCAGTGCATGATGTTCAGGACATGAGTTTCAGTGCAGTAGTTTCAGGGCATGAGATTCAGGGCATGAGTTTCAGGGCATGAGATTCAGGACAGGAGTTTGAAGGCATGAGATTCCGGGCATGAGTTTCAGTGCATGAGTTTGAGGGCAGGAGTTTCAGGGCATGAGATTCAGGACATGAGTTTCAGGGCAGGAGTTTCAAGGCATGAGATTCAGGGCATGAGTTTCAGGGCAGTTGATTCAGGGCAGGAGTTCAAGGCTATGAGATTCAGGGCATGAATTTCAGGCCAGAAGACTCAGGGCTTGAGTTTCAGAGCATAACATTCAGGGGATGAGTTTCGGTGCATGAAATTCAGGGCATGAGATTCAGGGCATGAGTTTCAGGACAGGAGATTCAGGGCATGAGTGTCAGTGCATGAGTTTGAGGGCAGGGGATTCAGGGCATGAGATTCAGGACGAGAGTTTCAGGGCATGAGTTTCAGGTCTGTGGTTTCAGGGCTTGAGATTCAGGGCAGCAATTTCAGGGCAGGAGTTTCATGGCAGGAGTTTCAGGGCATGAGATTCAGGGCAAGAGTTTCATGGCAGGAGTTTTAGTGCAGGAGTTTCTGGGCATGAGAATCAGGGCATGAGTTTCAGGGCAGGAATTTCAGGGCATGAGATTCAGGGCATGAGTTTTAGGGTAGGTGTTTCAGTGCAAGAGTTTCAGGGCATGATATTCAGGGCATGAGTTTCAGGGCAGGAATTTCAGGGCATGACATTCAGGGCATGTGTTTTAGGGCAGGTGTTTCAGTGCATGTGATTCAGGACAGGAGTTTGAAGGCATGAGATTCAGAGCATAAGGTTCAGTGCATGAGTTTGAGGGCAGGAGTTTCAGGGCATGAGATTCAGGACATGAGTTTCAGGGCATGAGATTCAGTACATGAGTTTCTGGGCATGAGATTCACGACATGAGTTTCAGGGCATGAGATTCAGTACATGAGTTTCAGGGTATGAGATTCAGGACATGAGTTTCAGGGCATGAGATTCACGACATGAGTTTCAGGGCATGGATTTCAGGTCTGCGGTTTCAGGGTTTGAGATTCAGGGCAGCAGTTTCAGGGCAGGAGATTCAGGGCAGGTGTTTCAGTGCAAGAGTTTCAGTGCAAGAGTTTCAGGGCATGTCTTTCAGTGCATGAGTTTCAGGGCAGGAGTTTCAGAGCTTGAGATTTAGGGCATGAGTTTCAGGGTAGGAGATTCACGGCTTGAGTTTAAGGTCATGAGATTTAGCGCATGAGATTCAATGCATGAGTTTCAGGTCAAAAGTTTCAGGGCATGAGATTCAGGGCATGAGTTTCAGGGCATGAGTTTCAGTGAAGGAGTTTCAGGGCATGTAATTCAGGGCATGAGTTTGAGGATATGAGATTCATGGCATGATATTCAGGGCAGCAGTTTCAGGGCATGAGGTTCAGGACATGAGTTTCGGTGCAGTAGTTTCAGGGCATGAGATTCAGGGCATGAGTTTCAGGGCATGAGATTCAGGACAGGAGTTTGAAGGCATGAGATTCCGGGCTTGAGTTTCAGTGCATGAGTTTGAGGGCAGGAGTTTCAGGATATGAGATTCTTGGCATGATATTCAGGGCAGCAGTTTCCGGGCATGAAGTTCAGGACATGAGTTTCAGTGCAGTAGTTTCAGTGCATGAGATTCAGGGCATGAGTTTCAGGGCAGGAGATTCACGGCTTGAAGTTTAAGGTCATGAGATTTAGCGCATGAGATTCAGTGCATGAGTTTCAGGGCAGGAGTTTCAGAGCTTGAGATTTAGGGCATGAGTTTCAGGGCAGGAGATTCACGGCTTGAGTTTAAGGTCATGAGATTTAGCGCATGAGATTCAATGCATGAGTTTCAGGGCAGAAGTTTCAGGGCATGAGTTTCAGGGCATGAGATTCAGGGCAGGAGTTTCCAGGCATGAGATTCAGGGCATGAGTTTCAGGGCAGGTGATTCAGGGCAGGAGTTTAAGGCTATGAGATTCAGGGCATGAGTTTCAGGGCATGAGATTCAGGACATGAGTTTCAGGCGATGAGATTCAATGCATGAGTTTCAGGGCAGAAGTTTCAGGGCATGAGTTTCAGGGCATGAGATTCAGGGCAGGAGTTTCCAGGCATGAGATTCAGGGCATGAGTTTCAGGGCAGGTGATTCAGGGCAGGAGTTTAAGGCTATGAGATTCAGGGCATGAGTTTCAGGCCAGGAGAATCAGGACTTGCGTTTCAGAGCATAACATTCAGGGGATGAGTTTCTGTGCATGAAATTCAGGGCATGAGATTCAGGGCATGAGTTTCAGGACACGAGATTCAGGGCATGAGTGTCAGTGCATGAGTTTGAGCGCAGGGGTTTCAGGGCATGAGATTCAGGACGATAGTTTCAGGGCATGAGTTTCAGGTCTGTGGTTTCAGGGCTTGAGATTCAGGGCAGCAATTTCAGGGCAGGAGTTTCATGGCAGGAGTTTCAGGGCATGAGATTCAGGGCAAGAGTTTCATGGCAGGAGTTTCAGTGCAGGAGTTTCTGGGCATGAGATTCAGGGCATGAGTTTCAGGGCAGGAATTTCAGGGCATGAGATTCAGAGCATGAGTTTTAGGGTAGGTGTTTCAGTGCAAGAGTTTCAGGGCATGATATTCAGGGCATGAGTTTCAGGGCAGGAATTTCAGGGCATGGCATTCAGGGCATGTGTTTTAGGGCAGGTGTTTCAGTGCAAGAGTTTGAGGGCATGAGATTCAGGGCATGAGTTTGAAGGCAGGAGATTCAGGGCAGGAGATACAAGGCATGAGATTCGGGGCCTGAGTTTCAAGCAGGTGTTTTAGGGCACGTGTTTCAGTGCAGGAGATTCAGAGCATGAGTTTCAGTGCATGAGTTTGAGGGCAGGAGTTTCACGGCTTGAGATTCAGGGCATGAGTTTCAGGGCATGAGATTCAGGGCAGGAATTTCAGGGCATGAGATTCAGATAATGAGTTTCTGGACAGATGATTCAGGGCAGGAGTTTTAGGGCATGTGATTCAGGGCATGAGTTTCAGTACATGAGTTTCAGGGCAGGAATTTAAGGGTATGAGATTCAGGACATGAGTTTCAGGGCATGAGATTCAGGTCAGGAGTTTCAAGGCATGAGATTCAGGGCATGAGTTTCAGTGCATGAGTTTCAGTGTATGAGTTTGAGGGCAGGAGTTTCAGGGCATGAGATTCAGGTCATGAGTTTCAGGTCATGAGAATCAGGGCAGGAAATTCAGGGCATGTGATTCAGGGCATGAGTTTCTGGGCAGATGATTCAGGGCAGCAGTTTGAGGGCATGTGATTCAGGGCATGAGTTTCAGTGAATGAGTTTCAGGGCAGATTTTTCAGGGTATGAGATTTAGGGCATGAGTTTCAGGGCATGATATTCAGGGCATGAGTTTCAGGGCAGGAGTTTCAGGCCATGTAATTCAGGGCGTGAGTTTCATGGCAGGAGTTTCAGTGCAGGAGTTTCAGGGCATGAGATTCAGGGCATGAGTTTCAGGGCATGAGATTCAGGACAGGAATTTCAAGGCATGAGATTTAGGGCATGAGTTTCAAGGGATGATATTCAGGGCAGGAATTTCAGGGCATGTGATTCAGATAATGATTTTCTGGGCAGATGATTCAGCGCAGGAGTTTTAGGGCATGTGATTCAGGGCATGAGTTTCAGTGCATGAGTTTCAGGGCAGGAGTTTCAGGGTATGAGATTTAGGGCATGAGTTTCAGTGCATGAGATTCAGGGCTTGAATTTCAGGGCATGAGGTTCAGGGCATGAGTTTCAGTGCATGAGATTCAGGGCATGAGTTTCAGGGCAGAAGTTTCAGTGCATGAGTTTCACGCATGAGATTCCGGGCATGAGATTCAGGGCATGAGTTTTAGGGTAGGTGTTTCAGTGCAAGAGTTTCAGTGCATGAGATTCAGGGCATGAGTTTCAGAGCAGGAATTTCAGGGCATGACATTCAGGGCATGAGTTTCAGGGCAGGAGATTCACGGCTTGAGTTTAAGGTCATGAGATTTAACGCATGAGATTCAGTGCATGAGTTTCAGGGCAGAAGTTTCAGGGCATGAGATTGAGGGCATGAGTTTCAGGACAGGAAAATTAGGGCTTGAGTTTCAGGGCATGAGATTCAGGGCTTGAGTTTCAGGGCAGGAGAATCAGGGCTTGAGTTTCAGGGCATGGGATTCAGGGCATGAGTTTCAGGGCACGAGATTCAGGGCAGGAGTTTCAAAGCATGAGATTCAGGGCGTGAGTTTCAGTGCATGAGTTTGAGGGCCGGAGTTTCAAGGCATGAGATTCAGGGCATGAGTTTCAGGGCAGGAGAATCAGGGCTTGAGTTTCAGGGCATGGGATTCAGGGCATGAGTTTCAGGGCACGAGATTCAGGACAGGAGTTTCAAGGCATGAGATTCAGGGCATGAGTTTCAGTGCATGAGTTTCAGTGCATGAGTTTGAGGACAGGAGTTTCAAGGCATGAGATTCTGGGCATGAGTTTCAGGGCATGAGATTCAGGGCAGGAATTTCAGGGCATGTGATACAGATAATGAGTTTCTGTGCAGATGATTCATGGCAGGAGTTTTAGGGCATGTGATTCAGGGCATGAGTTTCAGTGCATGAGTTTCAGGGCAGGAATTTCAGGGTATGAGATTCAGGACATGAGTTTCAGGGCATGAGATTCAGGACAGGAGTTTCAAGGCATGAGATTCAGTACATGAGTTTCAGGGTATGAGATTCAGGACATCAGTTTCAGGGCATGGATTTCAGGTCTGTGGTTTCAGGGTTTGAGATTCAGGGCAGCAGTTTCAGGGCAGGAGATTCATTGCAGGTGTTTCAGTGCAAGAGTTTCAGGGCATGTCTTTCAGTGCATGAGTTTCAGGGCAGGAGTTTCAGAGCTTGAGATTTAGATCATCAGTTTCAGGGCAGGAGATTCACGGCTTGAGTTTAAGGTCATGAGATTTATCGCATGAGATTCAATGCATGAGTTTCAGGTCAAAAGTTTCAGGGCATGAGATTCAGGGCATGAGTTTCAGGGCATGGATTTCAGGTCTGTGGTTTCAGGGTTTGAGATTCAGGGCAGCAGTTTCAGGGCAGGAGATTCATGGCAGGTGTTTCAGTGCAAGAGTTTCAGGGCATGTCTTTCAGTGCATGAGATTCAGGGCTTGAATTTCAGGGCATGAGGTTCAGTGCATGAGTTTCAGTGCATGAGATTCAGGGCATGAGTTTCAGGGCAGAAGTTTCAGTGCATGAGTTTCACGCATGAGATTCCGGGCATGAGATTCAGGGCATGAGTTTTAGGGTAGGTGTTTCAGTGCAAGAGTTTCAGTGCATGAGATTCAGGGCATGAGTTTCAGAGCAGGAATTTCAGGGCATGACATTCAGGGCATGAGTTTCAGGGCAGGAGATTCACGGCTTGAGTTTAAGGTCATGAGATTTAGCGCATGAGATTCAGTGCATGAGTTTCAGGGCAGAAGTTTCAGGGCATGAGATTGAGGGCATGAGTTTCAGGACAGGAAAATAAGGGCTTGAGTTTCAGGGCATGAGATTCAGGGCTTGAGTTTCAGGGCAGGAGAATCAGGGCTTGAGTTTCAGGGCATGGGATTCAGGGCATGAGTTTCAGGGCACGAGATTCAGGGCAGGAGTTTCAAGGCATGAGATTCAGTGCATGAGTTTCAGTGCATGAGTTTGAGGGCAGGAGTTTCAAGGCATGAGATTCTGGGCATGAGATTCAGGGCATGAGATTGAGGGCATGAGTTTCAGGACAGGAAAATAAGGGCTTGAGTTTCAGGGCATGAGATTCAGGGCATGAGTTTCAGGGCATGAGTTTCAGGGCAGGAGTTTCAGGGCCTGTAATTCAGGGCGTGAGTTTCAGTGCATGAGTTTGAGGGCCGGAGTTTCAAGGCATGAGATTCAGGGCATGAGTTTCAGGGCAGGAGAATCAGGGCTTGAGTTTCAGGGCATGGGATTCAGGGCATGAGTTTCAGGGCACGAGATTCAGGACAGGAGTTTCAAGGCATGAGATTCAGGGCATGAGTTTCAGTGCATGAGTTTCAGTGCATGAGTTTGAGGACAGGAGTTTCAAGGCATGAGATTCTGGGCATGAGTTTCAGGGCATGAGATTCAGGGCAGGAATTTCAGGGCATTTGATACAGATAATGAGTTTCTGTGCAGATGATTCATGGCAGGAGTTTTAGGGCATGTGATTCAGGGCATGAGTTTCAGTGCATGAGTTTCAGGGCAGGAATTTCAGGGTATGAGATTCAGGACATGAGTTTCAGGGCATGAGATTCAGGACAGGAGTTTCAAGGCATGAGATTCAGTACATGAGTTTCAGGGTATGAGATTCAGGACATCAGTTTCAGGGCATGGATTTCAGGTCTGTGGTTTCAGGGTTTGAGATTCAGGGCAGCAGTTTCAGGGCAGGAGATTCATTGCAGGTGTTTCAGTGCAAGAGTTTCAGGGCATGTCTTTCAGTGCATGAGTTTCAGGGCAGGAGTTTCAGAGCTTGAGATTTAGGTCATCAGTTTCAGGGCAGGAGATTCACGGCTTGAGTTTAAGGTCATGAGATTTATCGCATGAGATTCAATGCATGAGTTTCAGGTCAAAAGTTTCAGGGCATGAGATTCAGGGCATGAGTTTCAGGACATGGATTTCAGGTCTGTGGTTTCAGGGTTTGAGATTCAGGGCAGCAGTTTCAGGGCAGGAGATTCATGGCAGGTGTTTCAGTGCAAGAGTTTCAGGGCATGTCTTTCAGTGCATGAGATTCAGGGCTTGAATTTCAGGGCATGAGGTTCAGGGCATGAGTTTCAGTGCATGAGATTCAGGGCATGAGTTTCAGGGCAGAAGTTTCAGTGCATGAGTTTCACGCATGAGATTCCGGGCATGAGATTCAGGGCATGAGTTTTTGGGTAGGTGTTTCAGTGCAAGAGTTTCAGTGCATGAGATTCAGGGCATGAGTTTCAGAGCAGGAATTTCAGGGCATGACATTCAGGGCATGAGTTTCAGGGCAGGAGATTCACGGCTTGAGTTTAAGGTCATGAGATTTAGCGCATGAGATACAGTGCATGAGTTTCAGGGCAGAAGTTTCAGGGCATGAGATTGAGGGCATGAGTTTCAGGACAGGAAAATAAGGGCTTGAGTTTCAGGGCATGAGATTCAGGGCTTGAGTTTCAGGGCAGGAGAATCAGGGCTTGAGTTTCAGGGCATGGGATTCAGGGCATGAGTTTCAGGGCACGAGATTCAGGGCAGGAGTTTCAAGGCATGAGATTCAGGGCATGAGTTTCAGTGCATGAGTTTGAGGGCAGGAGTTTCAAGGCATGAGATTCTGGGCATGAGATTCAGGGCATGAGATTGAGGGCATGAGTTTCAGGACAGGAAAATAAGGGCTTGAGTTTCAGGGCATGAGATTCAGGGCATGAGTTTCAGGGCATGAGTTTCAGGGCAGGAGTTTCAGGGCATGTAATTCAGGGCGTGAGTTTCAGTGCATGAGTTTGAGGGCCGGAGTTTCAAGGCATGAGATTCAGGGCATGAGTTTCAGGGCAGGAGAATCAGGGCTTGAGTTTCAGGGCATGGGATTCAGGGCATGAGTTTCAGGGCACTAGATTCAGGACAGGAGTTTCAAGGCATGAGATTCAGGGCATGAGTTTCAGTGCATGAGTTTCAGTGCATGAGTTTGAGGACAGGAGTTTCAAGGCATGAGATTCTGGGCATGAGTTTCAGGGCATGAGATTCAGGGCAGGAATTTCAGGGCATGTGATACAGATAATGAGTTTCTGTGCAGATGATTCATGGCAGGAGTTTTAGGGCATGTGATTCAGTGCATGAGTTTCAGGGCAGGAGTTTCAGAGCTTGAGATTTAGGGCATGAGTTTCAGGGCAGGAGATTCACGGCTTGAGTTTAAGGTCATGAGATTTAGCGCATGAGATTCAATGCATGAGTTTCAGGGCAGAAGTTTCAGGGCATGAGTTTCAGGGCATGAGATTCAGGGCAGGAGTTTCCAGGCATGAGATTCAGGGCATGAGTTTCAGGGCAGGTGATTCAGGGCAGGAGTTTAAGGCTATGAGATTCAGGGCATGAGTTTCAGGGCATGAGATTCAGGACATGAGTTTCAGGCGATGAGATTCAATGCATGAGTTTCAGGGCAGAAGTTTCAGGGCATGAGTTTCAGGGCATGAGATTCAGGGCAGGAGTTTCCAGGCATGAGATTCAGGGCATGAGTTTCAGGGCAGGTGATTCAGGGCAGGAGTTTAAGGCTATGAGATTCAGGGCATGAGTTTCAGGCCAGGAGAATCAGGGCTTGCGTTTCAGAGCATAACATTCAGGGGATGAGTTTCTGTGCATGAAATTCAGGGCATGAGATTCAGGGCATGAGTTTCAGGACACGAGATTCAGGGCATGAGTGTCAGTGCATGAGTTTGAGCGCAGGGGTTTCAGGGCATGAGATTCAGGACGATAGTTTCAGGGCATGAGTTTCAGGTCTGTGGTTTCAGGGCTTGAGATTCAGGGCAGCAATTTCAGGGCAGGAGTTTCATGGCAGGAGTTTCAGGGCATGAGATTCAGGGCAAGAGTTTCATGGCAGGAGTTTCAGTGCAGGAGTTTCTGGGCATGAGATTCAGGGCATGAGTTTCAGGGCAGGAATTTCAGGGCATGAGATTCAGAGCATGAGTTTTAGGGTAGGTGTTTCAGTGCAAGAGTTTCAGGGCATGATATTCAGGGCATGAGTTTCAGGGCAGGAATTTCAGGGCATGGCATTCAGGGCATGTGTTTTAGGGCAGGTGTTTCAGTGCAAGAGTTTGAGGGCATGAGATTCAGGGCATGAGTTTGAAGGCAGGAGATTCAGGGCAGGAGATACAAGGCATGAGATTCGGGGCCTGAGTTTCAAGCAGGTGTTTTAGGGCACGTGTTTCAGTGCAGGAGATTCAGAGCATGAGTTTCAGTGCATGAGTTTGAGGGCAGGAGTTTCACGGCTTGAGATTCAGGGCATGAGTTTCAGGGCATGAGATTCAGGGCAGGAATTTCAGGGCATGAGATTCAGATAATGAGTTTCTGGACAGATGATTCAGGGCAGGAGTTTTAGGGCATGTGATTCAGGGCATGAGTTTCAGTACATGAGTTTCAGGGCAGGAATTTAAGGGTATGAGATTCAGGACATGAGTTTCAGGGCATGAGATTCAGGTCAGGAGTTTCAAGGCATGAGATTCAGGGCATGAGTTTCAGTGCATGAGTTTCAGTGTATGAGTTTGAGGGCAGGAGTTTCAGGGCATGAGATTCAGGTCATGAGTTTCAGGTCATGAGAATCAGGGCAGGAAATTCAGGGCATGTAATTCAGGGCATGAGTTTCTGGGCAGATGATTCAGGGCAGCAGTTTGAGGGCATGTGATTCAGGGCATGAGTTTCAGTGCATGAGTTTCAGGGCAGATTTTTCAGGGTATGAGATTTAGGGCATGAGTTTCAGGGCATGATATTCAGGGCATGAGTTTCAGGGCAGGAGTTTCAGGCCATGTAATTGAGGGCGTGAGTTTCATGGCAGGAGTTTCAGTGCAGGAGTTTCAGGGCATGAGATTCAGGGCATGAGTTTCAGGGCATGAGATTCAGGACAGGAATTTCAAGGCATGAGATTCAGGGCATGAGTTTCAAGGGATGATATTCAGGGCAGGAATTTCAGGGCATGTGATTCAGATAATGATTTTCTGGGCAGATGATTCAGCGTAGGAGTTTTAGGGCATGTGATTCAGGGCATGAGTTTCAGTGCATGAGTTTCAGGGCAGGAGTTTCAGGGTATGAGATTTAGGGCATGAGTTTCAGTGCATGAGATTCAGGGCTTGAATTTCAGGGCATGAGGTTCAGGGCATGAGTTTCAGTGCATGAGTTTCAGGGCAGGAATTTCAGGGCATGAGATTCAGGGCATGAATTTCAGGGCAGGAGATTCACGGCTTGAGTTTAAGGTCATGAGATTTAGCGCATGAGATTCAGTGCATGAGTTTCAGGGCAGAAGTTTCAGGGCATGAGATTGAGGGCATGAGTTTCAGGACAGGGAAATAAGGGCTTGAGTTTCAGGGCATGAGATTCAGGGCATGAGTTTCAGGGCATGTAATTCAGGGCCTGAGTTTCAGTGCATGAGTTTGAGGGCAGGAGTTTCAAGGCATGAGATTCAGGGCATGAGTTTCAGGGCATGAGATTCAGGGCAGGAATTTCAGGGCATGTGATTCAGATAATGAGTTTCTGGGCAGATGATTCAGCGCAGGAGTTTTAGGGCATGTGATTCAGGGCATGAGTTTCAGTGCAGGAGTTTCAGGGTATGAGATTTAGGGCATGAGTTTCAGTGCATGAGATTCAGGGCTTGAATTTCAGGGCATGAGGTTCAGGGCATGAGTTTCAGTGCATGAGATTGAGGGCATCAGTTTCAGGGCAAAAGTTTCAGTGCATGAGATTCCGGGCATGAGATTCAGGGCATGAGGTTTAGGGTAGGTGTTTCAGTGCAAGAGTTTCAGTGCATGAGATTCAGGGCATGAGTTTCAGGGCATGAATTTCAGGGCAGGAGATTCACGGCTTGAGTTTAAGGTCATGAGACTTAGCGCATGAGATTCAGTGCATGAGTTTCAGGGCAGAAGTTTCAGGGCATGAGATTGAGGGCATGAGTTTCAGGACAGGAAAATAAGGGCTTGAGTTTCAGGGCATGAGATTCAGGGCATGAGTTTCAGGGCATGAGTTTCAGGGCAGGAGTTTCAGGGCATGTAATTCAGGGCGTGAGTTTCAGTGCATGAGTTTGAGGGCAGGAGTTTCAAGGCATGAGATTCAGGGCATGAGTTTCAGGGCAGGAGAATCAGGGCTTGAGTTTCAGGACATGGGATTCAGGGCATGAGTTTCAGGGCACGAGATTCAGGACAGGAGTTTCAAGGCATGAGATTCAGGGCATGAGTTTCAGTGCATGAGTTTCAGTGCATGAGTTTGAGGGCAGGAGTTTCAAGGCATGAGATTCTGGGCATGAGTTTCAGGGCATGAGATTCAGGGCAGGAATTTCAGGGCATGTGATACAGATAATGAGTTTCTGTGCAGATGATTCAGGGCAGGAGTTTTAGGGCATGTGATACAGGCATGAATTTCAGTGCATGAGTTTCAGGGCAGGAGTTTCAGGGTATGAGATTTAGGGCATGAGTTTCAGTGCATGAGATTCAGGGCTTGAGTTTCAGGGCATAAGGTTCAGGGCATGAGTGTCAGTGCATGAGATTCAGGGCATCAGTTTCACTGCAGGAGTTTCAGTGCATGAGTTTCACGGCATGAGATTCAGAGCATGAGGTTCAGGGCATGAGTTTTAGGGTAGGTGTTTCAGTGCAAGAGTTTCAGGGCATGAGATTCAGGGCATGAGTTTCAGGGCAGGAATTTCAGGGCATGAGATTCAGGGCATGTGTTTTAGGGCACGTGTTTCAGTGCAAGACTTGAGGGCATGAGATTCAGGGCATGAGTTTCAAGGCAGGAGATTCAGGGCATGAGATTCTGTGCTTGACTTTCAAGGCAGGTGTTTTAGGGCACGTATTTCAGTGCAGGAGTTTCAGGGCAGGAGATTCAGAGCATGAGTTTCGGTGCATGAGTTTGAGAGGCAGGAGTTTCCCGGCATGAGATTCAGGGCATGAGTTTCAGGGCATGGGTTTCAGGTCTGTGGTTTCAGGGCTTGAGATTCAGGGCAGCAGTTTCAGAGCAGGAGATTCAGGGCAGGAGATTCAGGGCAGGTGTTTCATTGCAAGAGTTTCAGTGCAAGACTTTCAGGGCATGTCTTTCAGTGCATGAGTTTCAGGGCAGGAGTTTCAGTGCATGAGATTCAGAGCATGAGTTTAAGGTCATGAGATTTAGCGCATGAGATTCAGTGCATGAGTTTCAGGGCATGAGATTCAGGGCAGGAATTTCAGGGCATGTGATTCAGGGCATGAGTTTCTGGGCAGATGATTCAGGGCAGGAATTTGAGGGCATGTGATTCAGGGCATGAGTTTCAGTGCATGAGTTTCAGGGCAGATGTTTCAGGGTATGAGATTTAGGGCATGAGTTTCAGGGCATGATATTCAGGGCATGAGTTTCAGGGCAGGAGTTTCAGGCCATGTAATTCAGGGCGTGAGTTTCAGGATATGAGAATCATGGCATGAGTTTCAGTGCAGGAGTTTCAGGGCATGAGATTCAGGGCATGAGTTTCAGGGCATGAGATTCAGGACAGGAATTTCAAAGGCATGAGATTCAGGGCATGAGTTTCAGGGCATGAGATTCAGGGCAGGAATTTCAGGGCATGTGATTCAGATAATCAGTTTCTGGGCAGATGATTCAGCGCAGGAGTTTTAGGGCATGTGATTCAGGGGCATGAGTTTCAGTGCAGGAAGGGTATGAGATTTAGGGCATGAGTTTCAGTGCATGAGATTCAGGGCTTGAATTTCAGGGCATGAGGTTCAAGGCATGAGTTTCAGTGCATGAGATTCAGGGCATCAGTTTCAGGGCAGAAGTTTCAGTGCATGAGTTTCACGCATGAGATTCCGGGCATGAGATTCAGGGCATGAGGTTTAGGGTAGGTGTTTCAGTGCAAGAGTTTCAGTGCATGAGATTCAGGGCATGAGTTTCAGGGCAGGATTTCAGGGCATGAGATTCAGGGCATGAATTTCAGGGCAGGAGATTCACGGCTTGAGTTTAAGGTCATGAGATTTAGCGCATGAGATTCAGTGCATGAGTTTCAGGGCAGAAGTTTCAGGGCATGAGATTGAGGGCATGAGTTTCAGGACAGGAAAATAAGGGCTTGAGTTTCAGGGCATGAGATTCAGGGCATGAGTTTCAGGGCATGAGTTTCAGGGCATGTAATTCAGGGCCTGAGTTTCAGTGCATGAGTTTGAGGGCAGGAGTTTCAAGGCATGAGATTCAGGGCATGAGTTTCAGGGCATGAGATTCAGGGCAGGAATTTCAGGGCATGTGATTCAGATAATGAGTTTCTGGGCAGATGATTCAGCGCAGGAGTTTTAGGGCATGTGATTCAGGGCATGAGTTTCAGTGCAGAGTTTCAGGGTATGAGATTTAGGGCATGAGTTTCAGTGCATGAGATTCAGGGCTTGAATTTCAGGCATGAGGTTCAGGGCATGAGTTTCAGTGCATGAGATTGAGGGCATCAGTTTCAGGGCAGAAGTTTCAGTCGCATGAGATTCCGGGGCATGAGATTCAGGGCATGAGGTTTAGGGTAGGTGTTTCAGTGCAAGAGTTTCAGTGCATGAGGTTCAGGGCATGAGTTTCAGGGCAGGAATTTCAGGGCATGAGAATCAGGGCATGAATTTCAGGGCAGGAGATTCACGGCTTGAGTTTCAGGTCATGAGACTTAGCGCATGAGATTCAGTGCATGAGTTTCAGGGCAGAAGTTTCAGGGCATGAGATTGAGGGCATGAGTTTCAGGACAGGAAAATAAGGGCTTGAGTTTCAGGGCATGAGATTCAGGGCATGAGTTTCAGGGCATGAGTTTCAGGGCAGGAGTTTCAGGGCATGTAATTCAGGGCGTGAGTTTCAGTGCATGAGTTTGAGGGCAGGAGTTTCAAGGCATGAGATTCAGGGCATGAGTTTCAGGGCAGGAGAATCAGGGCTGAGTTTCAGGGCATGGGATTCAGGGCATGAGTTTCAGGGCACGAGATTCAGGAGGAGTTTCAAGGCATGAGATTCAGGGCATGAGTTTCAGTGCATGAGTTTCAGTGCATGAGTTTGAGGGCAGGAGTTTCAAGGCATGAGATTCTGGGCATGAGTTTCAGGGCATGAGATTCAGGGCAGGAATTTCAGGGCATGTGATACAGATAATGAGTTCTGTGCAGATGATTCAGGGCAGGAGTTTTAGGGCATGTGATTCAGGGCATGAATTTTCAGTGCATGAGTTTCAGGGCAGGAGTTTCAGGGTATGAGAATTAGGGCATGAGTTTCAGTGCATGAGATTCAGGGCTTGAGTTTCAGGGCATAAGGTTCAGGGCAATGAGTGTCAGTGCATGAGATTCAGGGCATCAGTTTCACGGCAGGAGTTTCAGTGCATGAGTTTCACGGCATGAGATTCAGAGCATGAGGTTCAGGGCATGAGTTTTAGGGTAGGTGTTTCAGTGCAAGAGTTTCAGGGCATGAGATTCAGGGCATGAGTTTCAGGGCAGGAATTTCAGGGCATGAGATTCAGGGCATGTGTTTTAGGGCACGTGTTTCATTGCAAGACTTGAGGGCAGGAGATTCAGGGCATGAGATTCCAAGGCAGGAGATTCAGGGCATGAGATTCTGTGCTTGACTTTCAATCCAGGTGTTTTAGGGCACGTATTTCAGTGCAGGAGTTTCAGGGCAGGAGATTCAGAGCATGAGTTTCAGTGCATGAGTTTGAGAGGCAGGAGTTTCACGGCATGAGATTCAGGGCATGAGTTTCAGGGCATGGGTTTCAGGTCTGTGGTTTCAGGGCTTGAGATTCAGGGCAGCAGTTTCAGGGCAGGAGATTCAGGGCAGGAGATTCAGGGCAGGTGTTTCATTGCAAGAGTTTCAGTGCAACACTTCAGGGCATGTCCTTTCAGTGCATGAGTTTCAGGGCAGGAGTTTCATTGCATGAGATTCAGAGCATGAGTTTAAGGTCATGAGATTTAGCGCATGAGATTCAGTGCATGAGTTTCAGGGCATGAGTTTCAGGGCAGGAGTTTCAGGGGCATGTAATTCAGGGCGTGAGTTTCAGGATATGAGATTCATGGCATGAGTTTCAGTGCAGGAGTTTCAGGGCATGAGATTCAGATAATGAGTTTCTGGACAGATGATTCAGGGCAGAGTTTTAGGGCATGTGATTCAGGGGCATGAGTTTCAGTGTATGTGTTTGAGGGCAGGGAGTTTCAGGGCATGAGATCAGGGCATGAGTTTCAGGTCATGAGAGTCAGGGCAGGAATTTCAGGGCATGTTGATTCAGGGCATGAGTTTCTGGGCAGATGATTCAGGGAAGGAGTTTGAGGGCATGTGATTCAGGGCATGAGTTTCAGTGCATGAGTTTCAGGGCAGATGTTTCAGGGTATGAGATTTAGGGCATGAGTTTCAGGGCATGATATTCAGGGCATGAGTTTCAGGGCAGGAGTTTCAGGCCATGTAATTCAGGGCGTGAGTTTCAGGATATGAGAATCATGGCATGGTTTCAGTGCAGGGGTTTCAGGGCATGAGATTCAGGGCTTGAATTTCAGGGCATGAGGTTCAGGCATGAGTTTCAGTGCATGAGATTCAGGGCATCAGTTTCAGGGCAGAAGTTTCAGTGCATGAGTTTCACGCATGAGATTCCGGGCATGAGATTCAGGGCATGAGGTTTAGTGTAGGTGTTTCAGTGCAAGAGTTTCAGTGCATGAGATTCAGGGCATGAGTTTCAGGGCAGGAATTTCAGGGCATGAGATTCAGGGCATGAATTTCAGGGCAGGAGATTCACGGCTTGAGTTTAAGGTCCTGAGATTTAGCGCATGAGATTCAGGTCATGAGGTTCAGGGCAGGTGTTTCAGGCCATGTAATTCAGGGCGTGAGTTTCAGGATATGGAGAATCATGGCATGAGTTTCAGTGCAGGAGTTTCAGGGCATGAGATTCAGGGCATGAGTTTCAGAGCATGAGATTCAGGACAGGAATTTCAAGGCATGAGATTCAGGGCATGAGTTTCAGGGCATGAGATTCAGGGCAGGAATTTCAGGGCATGTGATTCAGATAATGAGTTTCTGGGCAGATGATTCAGCGCAGGAGTTTTAGTGCATGTGATTCAGGGCATGAGTTTCAGTGCAGGAAGGGTATGAGATTTAGGGCATGAGCTTCAGTGCATGAGATTCAGGGCTTGAATTTCAGGGCATGAGGTTCAGGGCATGAGTTTCAGTGCATGAGATTCAGGGCATCAGTTTCAGGGCAGAAGTTTCAGTGCATGAGTTTCACGCATGAGATTCCGGGGCATGAGATTCAGGGCATGAGGTTTAGGGTAGGTGTTTCAGTGCAAGAGTTTCAGTGCATGAGATTCAGGGCATGAGTTTCAGGGCAGGAATTTCAGGGCATGAGATTCAGGGCATGAATTTCAGGGCAGGAGATTCACGGCTTGAGTTTAAGGTCATGAGATTTAGCGCATGAGATTCAGTGCATGAGTTTCAGGGCAGAAGTTTCAGGGCATGAGATTGAGGGCATGAGTTTCAGGACAGGAAATAAGGGCTTGAGTTTCAGGGCATGAGATTCAGGGCAATGAGTTTCAGGGCAGGGAGTTTCAGGGCAGGAGTTTCAGGGCATGTAATTCAGGGCGTGAGTTCAGTGCTTGAGTTTGAGGGCAGGAGTTTCAAGGCAATGAGATTCAGGGCATGAGTTTCAGGGCAGGAGAATCAGGGCTTGAGTTTCAGGGCATGGGATTCAGGGCATGAGTTTCAGGGCACGAGATTCAGGACAGGAGTTTCAAGGCATGAGATTCAGGGCATGAGATTCAGTGCATGAGTTTCAGTGCATGAGTTTGAGGGTAGGAGTTTCAAGGCATGAGATTCTGGGCATGAGTTTCAGGGCATGAGATTCAGGGCAGGAATTTCAGGGCATGTGATACAGATAATGAGTTTCTGTGCAGATGATTCAGGGCAGGAGTTTTAGGGCATGTGATTCAGGCATGAATTTCAGTGCATGAGTTTTAAGGGCAGGAGTTTCAGGGTATGAGATTTAGGGCATGAGTTTCAGTGCATGAGATTCAGGGCTTGAGTTTTCAGGGGCATAAGGTTCAGGGCATGAGTGTCAGTGCATGAGATTCAGGGCATCAGTTTCACGGCAGGAGTTTCAGTGCATGAGGTTTCACGGCATGAGATTCAGGAGCATGAGGTTCAGGGCATGAGTTTTAGGGTAGGTGTTTCAGTGCAAGAGTTTCAGGGCATGAGAGTCAGGGCATGAGTTTCAGGGCAGGAATTTCAGGGCATGAGATTCAGGGCATGTGTTTTAGGGCACGTGTTTCAGTGCAAGACTTGAGGGCATGAGATTCAGGCATGAGTTTCAAGCAGCGGAGATTCAGGGCATGAGATTCTGTGCTTGACTTTCAAGGCAGGTGTTTTGGGCACGTATTCAGTGCAGGAGTTTCAGGGCAGGAGATTCAGAGCATGAGTTTCAGTGCATGAGTTTGAGAGGCAGGAGTTTCACGGCATGAGATTCAGGGCATGAGTTTCAGGGCATGGGTTTCAAGTCTGTGGTTTCAGGGCTTGAGATTCAGGGCAGGTGTTTCATTGCAAGAGTTTCAGTGCAAGAGTTTCAGGGCATGTCTTTCAGTGCATGAGTTTCAGGGCAGGAGTTTCAGAGCATGAGATTCAGGGCATGAGTTTCAGGGAAGGAGATTCACGGCTTGAGTTATAGGTCATGAGAATAGCGCATGAGATTCAGTGCATGAGTTTCAGGGCATGAGTTTCAGGGCAGGAGTTTCAGGGCATGTAATTCAGGGCGTGAGTTTCAGGATATGAGATTCATGGCATGAGTTCCAGTGCAGGAGTTTCAGGGCATGAGATTCAGGACAGGAGTTTCAAGGCATGAGATTCAGGGCATGAGTTTCAGTGCATGAGTTTCAGTGTATGTGTTTGAGGGCAGGAGTTTCAGGGCATGAGATTCAGGGCATGAGTTTCAGGTCATGAGATTCAGGGCAGGAATTTCAGGGCATGTGATTCAGGGCATGAGTTTCTGGGCAGATGATTCAGGGATGGAGTTTGAGGGCACTGTGATTCAGGGCATGAGTTTCAGTGCATGAGTTTCAGGGCAGATGTTTCAGGGTATGAGATTTAGGGCATGAGTTTCAGGGCATGATATTCAGGGCATGAGTTTCAGGGCAGGAGTTTCAGGCCATGTAATTCAGGGCGTGAGTTTCAGGATATGAGAATCATGGCATGAGTTTCAGTGCAGGGGTTTCAGGGCATGAGATTCAGGGCATGAGTTTCAGGGATGAGATTCAGGACAGGAATTTCAAGGCATGAGATTCAGGGCATGAGTTTCAGGGCATGAGATTCAGGGCAGGAATTTCAGGGCATGTGATTCAGATAATGAGTTTCTGGGCAGATGATTCAGCGCAGGAGTTTTAGGGCATGTGATTCAGGGCATGAGTTTCAGTGCATGAGTTTCAGGGCAGGAGTTTCAGGGTATGAGATTTAGGGCATGAGTTTCAGTCATGAGATTCCAGGGCTTGAATTTCAGGGCATGAGGTTCAGGGCATGAGTTTAAGTGCATGTGATTCAGGGCATCAGTTTCAGGGCAGAAGTTTTAGTGCAATGAGTTTCACGGCATGAGATTCCGGGCATGAGTTTTAGGGTAGGTGTTTCAGTGCAAGAGTTTTCAGGGCATGAGATTCAGGGCATGAGTTTCAGGGGAGGAATTTCAGGGCATGACATTCAGGGCATGAGTTTCAGGGCAGGAGATTCACGGCTTGAGATAAGGTCATTTAGATTTAGCGCATGAGATTCAGTGCATGAGTTTCAGGGCAGAAGTTTCAGGGCATGAGATTGAGGGCATGAGTTCAGGGCAGGAGAATAAGGGATTGAGTTTCAGGCATGAGATTCAGGGCATGAGTTTCAGGGCATGAGTTTCAGGGCAGGAGTTTCAGGGCATGTATTTCAGGGCGTGAGTTTCAGTGCATGAGTTTGAGGGCAGAGTTTCAAGGCATGAGATTCATGGCATGAGTTTCAGGGCAGGAGAATCAGGGCTTGAGTTTCAGGGCATGGGATTCAGGGCATGAGTTTCAGGGCATGAGATTCAGGACAGGAGTTTCAAGGCATGAGATTCAGGGCATGAGTTTCAGTGCATGAGTTTGAGGGCAGAGTTCAAGGCATGAGATTCTGGGCATGAGTTTCAGGGCATGAGAATCAGGGCAGGAGTTTCAGGCATGTATTTCAGGGCGTGAGTTTCAGTGCATGAGTTGAGGCAGGAGTTTCAAGGCATGAGATTCATGGCATGAGTTTCAGGGCAGGAGAATCAGGGCTTGAGTTCAGGGCATGGGATTCAGGGCATGAGTTTCAGGGCATGAGATCAGGACAGGAGTTTCAAGGCATGAGATTCAGGGCATGAGTTTCAGTGCATGAGTTTGAGGGCAGGAGTTTCAAGGCATGAGATTCTGGGCTGAGTTTTCAGGGCATGAGATTCAGGGCAGGAATTTCAGGGCATGTGATACAGATAATGAGTTTCTGTGCAGATGATTCAGGGCAGGAGTTTTAGGGCATGTGATTCAGGGCATGAGTTTCAGTGCATGAGTTTCAGGGCATGAGTTTCAGTGCATGAGATTCAGGGCTTGAGTTTCAGGGCATGAGGTTCAGGGCATGAGATTCAGGGCATGAGTTTCAGGGCAGGAATTTCAGGGCATGAGATTCAGGGCATGTGTTTTAGGGCACGTGTTTCAGTGCAAGACTTGAGGGCATGAGATTCAGGCATGAGTTTCAGGGCAGGAATTTCAGGGCCATGAGATTCAGGGCATGTGTTTTAGGGCACGTGTTTCAGTGCAAGACTTGAGGGCATGAGATTCAGGGCATGAGTTTCAAGGCAGGAGATTCAGGGCATGAGATTCTGTGCTGACTTTCAAGGCAGTGTTTAGGGCACGTATTTCAGTGCAGGAGTTTCAGGGCAGGAGATTCAGAGCATGAGTTTCGGTGCATGAGTTTGAGAGGCAGGAGTTTCCCCGGCATGAGATTCAGGGCATGAGTTTCAGGGCATGGGTTTCAGGTCTGTGGTTTCAGGGCTTGAGATTCAGGGCAGCAGTTTCAGAGCAGGAGATTCAGGGCAGGAGATTCAGGGCAGGTGTTTCATTGCAAGAGTTTCAGTGCAAGACTTTCAGGGCATGTCTTTCAGTGCATGAGTTTCAGGGCAGGAGTTTCAGTGCATGAGATTCAGAGCATGAGTTTAAGGTCATGAGATTTAGCGCATGAGATTCAGTGCATGAGTTTCAGGCATGAGATTCAGGGCAGGAATTTCAGGGCATGTGATTCAGGGCATGAGTTTCTGGGCAGATGATTCAGGGCAGGAGTTTGAGGGCATGTGATTCAGGGCATGATTTTCAGTGCATGAGTTTCAGGGCAGATGTTTCAGGGTATGAGATTTAGGGCATGAGTTTCAGGGCATGATATTCAGGGCATGAGTTTCAGGGCAGGAGTTTCAGGCCATGTAATTCAGGGCGTGAGTTTCAGGATATGAGAATCATGGCATGAGTTTCAGTGCAGGAGTTTCAGGGCATGAGATTCAGGGCATGAGTTTTCAGGGCATGAGATTCAGGACAGGAATTTCAAGGCATGAGATTCAGGGCATGAGTTTCAGGGCATGAGATTCAGGGCAGGAATTCAGGACATGTGATTCAGATAATCAGTTTCTGGGCAGATGATTCAGCGCAGGAGTTTTAGGGCATGTGATTCAGGCATGAGTTTCAGTGCAGGAAGGGTATGAGATTTAGGGCATGAGTTTCAGTGCATGAGATTCAGGGGCTTGAATTTCAGGGCATGAGGTTCAGGGCATGAGTTTCAGTGCATGAGATTCAGGGCATCAGTTTCAGGGCAGAAGTTTCAGTGCATGAGTTTCACGCATGAGATTCCGGGCATGAGATTCAGGGCATGAGGTTTAGGGTAGGTGTTTCCAGTGCAAGAGTTTCAGTGCATGAGATTCAGGGCATGAGTTTCAGGGCAGGAATTTCAGGGCATGAGATTCAGGGCATGAATTTCAGGGCAGGAGATTCACGGCTTGAGTTTAAGGTCATGAGATTTAGCGCATGAGATTCAGTGCATGAGTTTCAGGGCAGAAGTTTCAGGGCATGAGATTGAGGGCATGAGTTTCAGGACAGGAAAATAAGGGCTTGAGTTTCAGGGCATGAGATTCAGGGCATGAGTTTCAGGGCATGAGTTTTCAGGGCATGTAATTCAGGGCCTGAGTTTCAGTGCATGAGTTTGAGGGCAGGAGTTTCAAGGCATGAGATTCAGGGCATGAGTTTTCAGGGCATGAGATTCAGGGCAGGAATTTCAGGGCATGTGATTCAGATAATGAGTTTCTGGGCAGATGATTCAGCGCAGGAGTTTTAGGGCATGTGATTCAGGGCATGAGTTTCAGTGCAGGAGTTTCAGGGTATGAGATTTAGGGCATGAGTTTCAGTGCATGAGATTCAGGGCTTGAATTTCAGGGCATGAGGTTCAGGGCATGAGTTTCAGTGCATGAGATTGAGGGCATCAGTTTCAGGGCAGAAGTTTCAGTGCATGAGTTTCCGGGCATGAGATTCAGGGCATGAGGTTTAGGGTAGGTGTTTCAGTGCAAGAGTTTCAGTGCAATGAGGTTCAGGGCATGAGTTTCAGGGCAGGAATTTCAGGGCATGAGAATCAGGGCATGAATTTCAGGGCAGGAGATTCACGGCTTGAGTTTCAGGTCATGAGACTTAGCGCATGAGATTCAGTGCATGAGTTTCAGGGCAGAAGTTTCAGGGCATGAGATTGAGGGCATGAGTTTCAGGACAGGAAAATAAGGGCTTGAGTTTCAGGGCATGAGATTCAGGGCATGAGTTTCAGGGCATGAGTTTCAGGGCAGGAGTTTCAGGGCATGTAATTCAGGGGCGTGAGTTTCAGTGCATTGAGTTTGAGGGCAGGAGTTTCAAGGCATGAGATTCAGGGCATGAGTTTCAGGGCAGGAGAATCAGGGCTTGAGTTTCAGGGCATGGGATTCAGGCATGAGTTTCAGGGCACGAGATTCAGGACAGGAGTTTCAAGGCATGAGATTCAGGGCATGAGTTTCAGTGCATGAGTTTCAGTGCATGAGTTTGAGGGCAGGAGTTTCAAGGCATGAGATTCTGGGCATGAGTTTCAGGGCATGAGATTCAGGGCAGGAATTTCAGGGCATGTGATACAGATAATGAGTTTCTGTGCAGATGATTCAGGGCAGGAGTTTTAGGGCATGTGATTCAGGCATGAATTTCAGTGCATGAGTTTCAGGGCAGGAGTTTCAGGGTATGAGAATTAGGGCATGAGTTTCAGTGCATGAGATTCAGGGCTTGAGTTTCAGGGCATAAGGTTCAGGGCATGAGTAGTCAGTGCAGTGAGATTCAGGGCATCAGTTTCACGGCAGGAGTTTCAGTGCATGAGTTTCACGGCATGAGATTCAGAGCATGAGGTTCAGGGCATGAGTTTTAGGGTAGGTGTTTCAGTGCAAGAGTTTCAGGGCATGAGATTCAGGGCATGAGTTTCAGGGCAGGAATTTCAGGGCATGAGATTCAGGGCATGTGTTTTAGGGCACGTGTTTCATTGCAAGACTTGAGGGCAGGAGATTCAGGGCATGAGATTCAAGGCAGGAGATTCAGGGCATGAGATTCTGTGCTTGACTTTCAATCCAGGTGTTTTAGGGCACGTATTTCAGTGCAGGAGTTTCAGGGCAGGAGATTCAGAGCATGAGTTTCAGTGCATGAGTTTGAGAGGCAGGAGTTTCACGGCATGAGATTCAGGGCATGAGTTTCAGGGCATGGGTTTCAGGTCTGTGGTTTCAGGGCTTGAGATTCAGGGCAGCAGTTTCAGGGCAGGAGATTCAGGGCAGGAGATTCAGGGCAGGTGTTTCATTGCAAGAGTTTCAGTGCAACACTTTCAGGGCATGTCTTTCAGTGCATGAGTTTCAGGGCAGGAGTTTCATTGCATGAGATTCAGAGCATGAGTTTAAGGTCATGAGATTTAGCGCATGAGATTCAGTGCCTGAGTTTCAGGGCATGAGTTTCAGGGCAGGAGTTTCAGGGCATGTAATTCAGGGCGTGAGTTTCAGGATATGAGATTCATGGCATGAGTTTCAGTGCAGGAGTTTCAGGGCATGAGATTCAGATAATGAGGTTTCTGGACAGATGATTCAGGGCAGGAGTTTTAGGGCATGTGATTCAGGCATGAGTTTCAGTGTATGTGTTTGAGGGCAGGAGTTTCAGGGCATGAGATTCAGGGCATGAGTTTCAGGTCATGAGAGTCAGGGCAGGAATTTCAGGGCATGTGATTCAGGGCATGAGTTTCTGGGCAGATGATTCAGGGAAGGAGTTTGAGGGCATGTGATTCAGGGCATGAGTTTCAGTGCATGAGTTTCAGGGCAGATGTTTCAGGGTATGAGATTTAGGGCATGAGTTTCAGGGCATGATATTCAGGGCATGAGTTTCAGGGCAGGAGTTTCAGGCCATGTAATTCAGGGCGTGAGTTTCAGGATATGAGAATCATGGCATGAGTTTCAGTGCAGGGGTTTCAGGGCATGAGATTCAGGGCTTGAATTTCAGGGCATGAGGTTCAGGCATGAGTTTCAGTGCATGAGATTCAGGTCATCAGTTTCAGGGCAGAAGTTTCAGTGCATAAGTTTCACGCATGAGATTCCGGGCATGAGATTCAGGGCATGAGGTTTAGTGTAGGTTCTTGATTCTTCAGGATATGAGAATCATGGCATGAGTTTCAGTGCAGGAGTTTCAGGGCATGAGATTCAGGGCATGAGTTTCAGAGCATGAGATTCAGGACAGGAATTTCAAGGCATGAGATTCAGGGCATGAGTTTCAGGGCATGAGATTCAGGGCAGGAATTTCAGGGCATGTGATTCAGATAATGAGTTTCTGGGCAGATGATTCAGCGCAGGAGTTTTAGGGCATGTGATTCAGGGCATGAGTTTCAGTGCAGGAAGGGTATGAGATTTAGGGCATGAGCTTCAGTGCATGAGATTCAGGGCTTGAATTTCAGGGCATGAGGTTCAGGGCATGAGTTTCAGTGCATGAGATTCAGGGGCATCAGTTTCAGGGCAGAAGTTTCAGTGCATGAGTTTCACGCATGAGATTCCGGGCATGAGATTCAGGGCATGAGGTTTAGGGTAGGTGTTTCAGTGCAAGAGTTTCAGTGCATGAGATTCAGGGCATGAGTTTCAGAGCATGAGATTCAGGGCAGGAATTTCAGGGCATGTGATACAGATAATGAGTTTCTGTGCAGATGATTCAGGGCAGGAGTTTTTAGGGCATGTGATTCAGGGCATGAGTTTCAGTGCATGAGTTTCAGGGCATGAGTTTCAGTGCATGAGATTCAGGGCTCGAGTTTCTGGGCATGAGGTTCAGGGCATGAGATTCAGGGCATGAGATTTCAGGGCAGGAATTTCAGGGCATGAGATTCAGGGCATGTGTTTCGGGCACGTGTTTCAGTGCAAGACTTGAGGGCATGAGATTCAGGGCATGAGTTTCAGGGCAGGAATTTCAGGCATGAGATTCAGGGCATGTGTTTTACGGCACGTGTTCAGTGCAAGACTTGAGGGCATGAGATTCAGGGCATGAGTTTCAAGGCAGGAGATTCAGGCATGAGATTCTGTGCTTGACTTTCAAG
Source organism: Mobula birostris (assembly GCF_030028105.1). NCBI lineage: Eukaryota > Metazoa > Chordata > Chondrichthyes > Myliobatiformes > Myliobatidae > Mobula > Mobula birostris. The sequence goes on from NW_027274859.1 coordinate 73,243, forward strand.
GCAGGTGTTTTAGGGCACGTATTTCAGTGCAGGAGTTTCAGGGCAGGAGATTCAGAGCATGAGTTTCGGTGCATGAGTTTGAGAGGCAGGAGTTTCCCGGCATGAGATTCAGGGCATGAGTTTCAGGGCATGGGTTTCAGGTCTGTGGTTTTCAGGGCTTGAGATTCAGGGCAGCAGTTTCAGAGCAGGAGATTCAGGGCAGGAGATTCAGGGCAGGTGTTTCATTGCAAGAGTTTCAGTGCAAGACTTTCAGGGCATGTCTTTCAGTGCATGAGTTTCAGGGCAGGAGTTTCAGTGCATGAGATTCAGAGCATGAGTTTAAGGTCATGAGATTTAGCGCATGAGATTCAGTGCATGAGTTTCAGGGCATGAGATTCAGGCAGAATTTCAGGGCATGTGATTCAGGGCATGAGTTTCTGGGGCAGATGATTCAGGCAGGAGTTTGAGGCATGTGATTCAGGGCATGATTTTCAGTGCATGAGTTTCAGGGCAGATGTTTCAGGGTATGAGATTTAGGGCATGAGTTGCAGGGCATGATATTCAGGGCATGAGTTTCAGGGCAGGAGTTTCAGAGCCATGTAATTCAGGGCGTGAGTTTCAGGATATGAAGAATCATGGCATGAGTTTCAGTGCAGGAGTTTCAGGGCATGAGATTCAGGGCATGAGTTTCAGGGCATGAGATTCAGGACAGGAATTTCAAGGCATGAGATTCAGGGCATGAGTTTCAGGGCATGAGATTCATGGCAGGAATTTCAGGGCATGTGATTCAGATAATCAGTTTCTGGGCAGATGATTCAGCGCAGGAGTTTTAGGGCATGTGATTCAGGGCATGAGTTTCAGTGCAGTGAAGGGTATGAGATTTAGGGCATGAGTTTCAGTGCATGAGATTCAGGGCTTGAATTTCAGGGCATGAGGTTCAGGGCATGAGTTTCAGTGCATGAGATTCAGGGCATCAGTTTCAGGGCAGAAGTTTCAGTGCATGAGTTTCACGCATGAGATTCCGGGCATGAGATTCAGGGCATGAGTTTAGGGTAGGTGTTTCAGTGCAAGAGTTTCAGTGCATGAGATTCAGGGCATGAGTTTCAGGGCAGGAATTTCAGGGCATGAGATCAGGGCATGAATTTCAGGGCAGGAGATTCACGGCTTGAGTTTAGGTCATGAGATTTAGCGCATGAGATTCAGTGCATGAGTTTCAGGGCAGAAGTTTCAGGGCATGAGATTGAGGGCATGAGTTTCAGGACAGGAAAATAAGGGCTTGAGTTTCAGGGGCATGAGATTCAGGGCATGAGTTTCAGGGCATGAGTTTCAGGCATGTAATTCAGGGCCTGAGTTTCAGTGCATGAGTTTGAGGGCAGGAGTTTCAAGGCATGAGATTCAGGGCATGAGTTTCAGGGCATGAGATTCAGGGCAGGAATTTCAGGGCATGTGATTCAGATAATGAGTTTCTGGGCAGATGATTCAGCGCAGGAGTTTTAGGGCATGTGATTCAGGGCATGAGTTTCAGTGCAGGAGTTTCAGGGTATGAGATTTAGGGCATGAGTTTCAGTGCATGAGATTCAGGGCTTGAATTTCAGGGCATGAGGTTCAGGGCATGAGTTTCAGTGCATGAGATTGAGGGCATCAGTTTCAGGGCAGAAGTTTCAGTGCATGAGATTCCGGGCATGAGATTCAGGGCATGAGGTTTAGGGTAGGTGTTTCAGTGCAAGAGTTTCAGTGCATGAGGTCAGGGCATGAGTTTCAGGGCAGGAATTTCAGGGCATGAGAATCAGGGCATGAATTTCAGGGCAGGAGATTCACGGCTTGAGTTTCAGGTCATGAGACTTAGCGCATGAGATTCAGTGCATGAGTTTCAGGGCAGAAGTTTCAGGGCATGAGATTGAGGGCATGAGTTTCAGGACAGGAAATAAGGGCTTGAGTTTCAGGGCATGAGATTCAGGGCATGAGTTTCAGGGCATGAGTTTCAGGGCAGGAGTTTCAGGGCATGTAATTCAGGGCGTGAGTTTCAGTGCATGAGTTTGAGGGCAGGAGTTTCAAGGCATGAGATTCAGGGCATGAGTTTCAGGGCAGGAGAATCAGGGCTTGAGTTTCAGGGCATGGGATTCAGGGCATGAGTTTCAGGGCACGAGATTCAGGACAGGAGTTTCAAGGCATGAGATTCAGGGCATGAGTTTCAGTGCATGAGTTTTCAGTGCATGAGTTTGAGGCAGGAGTTTCAAGGCATGAGATTCTGGGCATGAGTTTCAGGGCATGAGATTCAGGGCAGGAATTTCAGGGCATGTGATACAGATAATGAGTTTCTGTGCAGATGATTCAGGGCAGGAGTTTTAGGGCATGTGATTCAGGCATGAATTTCAGTGCATGAGTTCAGGGCAGGAGTTTCAGGGTATGAGAATTAGGGCATGAGTTTCAGTGCATGAGATTCAGGGCTTGAGTTTCAGGGCATAAGGTTCAGGGCATGAGTGTCAGTGCATGAGATTCAGGGCATCAGTTTCACGGCAGGAGTTTCAGTGCATGAGTTTCACGGCATGAGATTCAGAGCATGAGGTTCAGGGCATGAGTTTTAGGGTAGGTGTTTCAGTGCAATAAGAGTTTCAGGGCATGAGATTCAGGGCATGAGTTTCAGGGCAGGAATTTCAGGTGCATGAGATTCAGGGCATGTGTTTTAGGGCACGTGTTTCATTGCAAGACTGAGGGCAGGAGATTCAGGGCATGAGATTCAAGGCAGGAGATCAGGGCATGAGATTCTGTGCTTGACTTTCAATCCAGGTGTTTTAGGGCACGCTATTTCAGTGCAGGAGTTTCAGGGCAGGAGATTCAGAGCATGAGTTTCAGTGCATGAGTTTGAGAGGCAGGAGTTTCACGGCATGAGATTCAGGGCATGAGTTTCAGGGCATGGGTTTCAGGTCTGTGGTTTCAGGGCTTGAGATTCAGGGCAGCAGTTTCAGGGCAGGAGATTCAGGGCAGGAGATTCAGGGCAGGTGTTTCATTGCAAGAGTTCTCAGTGCAACACTTTCAGGGCATGTCTTTCAGGTGCATGAGTTTCAGGGCAGGAGTTTCATTGCATGAGATTCAGAGCATGAGTTTAAGGTCATGAGATTTAGCGCATGAGATTCAGTGCATGAGTTTCAGGGCATGAGTTTCAGGGCAGGAGTTTCAGGGCATGTAATTCAGGGCGTGAGTTTCAGGATATGAGATTCATGGGCATGAGTTTCAGTGCAGGAGTTTCAGGGCATGAGATTCAGATAATGAGTTTCTGGACAGATGATTCAGGGCAGGAGTTTTAGGGGCATGTGATTCAGGGCATGAGTTTCAGTGTATGTGTTTGAGGGCAGGAGTTTCAGGGCATGAGATTCAGGCATGAGTTTCAGGTCATGAGAGTCAGGGCAGAATTTCAGGGCATGTGATTCAGGGCATGAGTTTCTGGGCAGATGATTCAGGGAAGGAGTTTGAGGGCATGTGATTCAGGGCATGAGTTTCAGTGCATGAGTTTCAGGGCAGATGTTTCAGGGTATGAGATTTAGGGCATGAGTTTCAGGGCATGATATTCAGGGCATGAGTTTCAGGGCAGGAGTTTCAGGCCATGTAATTCAGGGCGTGAGTTTCAGGATATGAGAATCATGGCATGAGTTTCAGTGCAGGGGTTTCAGGGCAATGAGATTCAGGGCTTGAATTTCAGGGCATGAGGTTCAGGGCATGAGTTTCAGTGCATGAGATTCAGGGCATCAGTTTCAGGGCAGAAGTTTCAGTGCATGAGTTTCACGCATGAGATTCCGGGCATGAGATTCAGGGCATGAGGTTTAGTGTAGGTGTTTCAGTGCAAGAGTTTCAGTGCATGAGATTCAGGCATGAGTTTCAGGGCAGGAATTTCAGGGCATGAGATTCAGGGCATGAATTTCAGGGCAGGAGATTCACGGCTTGAGTTTAAGGTCCTGAGATTTAGCGCATGAGATTCAGGTCATGAGTTTCAGGGCAGGTGTTTCAGGCCATGTAATTCAGGGCGTGAGTTTCAGGATATGAGAATCATGGCATGAGTTTCAGTGCAGGAGTTTCAGGGCATGAGATTCAGGGCATGAGTTTCAGAGCATGAGATTCAGGACAGGAATTTCAAGGCATGAGATTCAGGGCATGAGTTTCAGGGCATGAGATTCAGGGCAGGAATTTCAGGGCATGTGATTCAGATAATGAGTTTCTGGGCAGATGATTCAGCGCAGGAGTTTTAGGGCAATGTGATTCAGGGCATGAGTTTCAGTGCAGGAAGGGTATGAGATTTAGGGCATGAGCTTCAGTGCATGAGATTCAGGGCTTGAATTTCAGGGCATGAGGTTCAGGGCATGAGTTTCAGTGCATGAGATTCAGGGCATCAGTTTCAGGGCAGAAGTTTCAGTGCATGAGTTTCACGCATGAGATTCCGGGCATGAGATTCAGGGCATGAGGTTTAGGGTAGGTGTTTCAGTGCAAGAGTTTCAGTGCATGAGATTCAGGGCATGAGTTTCAGAGCATGAGATTCAGGACAGGAATTTCAAGGCATGAGATTCAGGCATGAGTTTCAGGGCATGAGATTCAGGGCAGGAATTTCAGGGCATGTGATTCAGATAATGAGTTTCTGGGCAGATGATTCAGCGCAGGAGTTTTAGGCATGTGATTCAGGGCATGAGTTTCAGTGCAGGAAGGGTATGAGATTTAGGGCATGAGCTTCAGTGCATGAGATTCAGGGCTTGAATTTCAGGGCATGAGGTTCAGGGCATGAGTTTCAGTGCATGAGATTCAGGCATCAGTTTCAGGGCAGAAGTTCAGTGGCATGAGTTTCACGCATGCGATTCCGGGCATGAGATTCAGGGCATGAGGTTTAGGGTAGGTGATTCAGTGCAAGAGTTTCAGTGCATGAGATTCAGGGCATGAGTTTCAGGGCAGGAATTTCAGGGCATGAGATTCCAGGGCATGAATTTCAGGGCAGGAGATTCACGGCTTGAGTTTAAGGTCATGAGATTTAGCGCATGAGATTCAGTGCATGAGTTTCAGGG
>NW_027274860.1:0-78253 GCF_030028105.1 Mobula birostris
ATAACGTCCCCTATATCACTGTGTATTCACGCACCTCCCATAGCATCCCCTGTATCGCTGTGCCTTGCGCACCTCTCATACCTTCCCCTATATGGCTATGTTTTTGTGCATATCTCATAGATTCACCTTTATCGCTGTGTTATTGCTCACCTCTCATAGCTTCGCCTATAACACCATGTTTTTGCTCACCCCTCATAGCTTCCACTATATTGCCCTACTTTCACGCACCTCTAATGTCTTCCCCTATATCACTGTGTTTTCGCGCACCTCCCATAGCATCCCCTATATTGCTGTGTCTTTGCACTCCTCTCATACCTTCCCCTATATTGTCCTGTTTTCGAGCACCTCCCATACCTTCCCCTATATCGCTGTGTTTTCGTGCACCTTTCATACCTCCCCCATTTCGTTGTGTTGTCTCGCACCTCTCATAAGTTCTCCTATATCGCTATATTTTTTCGCACATCTCATACCTTCCCCTATATCGCTGTGTTTTCACACACCTCTCATGTCTTCACCTAGATCGCTATGTTTTCGCTCCTCTCATTACTTCCCCTATATCGCTGTGTATTCTCGCACCTCTGGTATATTCTCCCATATCGCCGTGTTTTCGCGCACCTCTCATATCTTCCTCTATATCGCCGTGTTTTCATACACATCTCATTCCGTCCCCTATATCACTGTGTTTTCGCGCACATCCCATAACATTCCTTATATCGCTGTGCCTTCGTATACCTCTCATATCTTCCCCTATATCGCCCTGTTTTTGCGCACCTCCTATACATTCCCCTATATCGCTGCGCTTCCGTGTACCTCTCATATCTTCACCTATATCGCTGTGTTTTCATGCACATCTCATAACGTCCCCTATATCGCTGTGCTTTCTCGCACCTCTGATACATTCCCCTGTATCTCCGTGTTTTCGTGCACCTCTAATAATTTCCCCTATATCGCCGTGTTTTGGCACACGTCCCATAGCGTCCCCTATATCGCTGTGTTTTCGGGCACCTCTCATACCTTCCCCTATATCGTCCTGTTTTCGCGCACATCCCATAGCTTCCACTATATTGCCCTGTTTTCGCGTACCTCTCATACCATCCCCTATATCGCCCTGTTTTCACGCACCTCCCATACCTCCCCCTATATTGCTGTGTTTTCATGCACCTCTTATACCTTGCCCTATATTGCTGTGTTTTCACGCACCTCTCATAAATTCTGCTATAACGCTGTATTTTTCGCACCTCTCATACCTTCCCCTATATTGCCGTGTTTTCATGCACATCTCATAACGTCCCCTATATCGCTGTGTATTCGTGCACCTCCCATAGCACCCCTATATAAATGTGCCTTCGCGTACCTCTCATACTTTCCCCTATATCGCCCTGTTTTCGCTCACTTCCCATAACTTCCCCGATATCGCTGTGTTTTTGTGCACCCCTCATTCATTCCACTATATCGCTGTGTTGTCACCCACCTCTCATAACTTCACCTATATCGCTGTGTTTTTGCACACCTCTCATACCGTCCCCTTTATCGCTGTGTTTTCGCGCACCTCCCATAGCTTTGCTGAGATCGCTATGTTTTCGCTCCTCTCATTACTTCCCCTATATCACTGTGCTTTCGTGCACGTCCCATAGCGTCCCCTATATCGCTGTGTTTTCGGGCACCTCTCATACCTTCCACTATATTGCCCTGTTTTCGCGCACCTCTTATACCTTCCCCTATATCGCTGTGTTTTCGTGCACCTCTCATACCTTCCCTTATATGGCTGTATTTTTGCGCACATCTCATAACTTCCCCTATATTGATCTGTTTTCATGCACAGCTCATAAAGTCCCCTATATCGCCCTGTTTTCGCGCACCACCCATACCTTCCCCTATATTGCTGTGTTTTCGTGCACCTCTCATATCTTCACCTATATCGCTGTGTTTTCATGCACATCTCATAACGTCCCCTATATCGCTGTGCTTTCTCGCACCTCTGATACATTCCCCTGTATCGCCCTGTTTTCGCGCACCACCCATACTTTCCCCTATATTGCTGTGTTTTCGTGCACCTCTCATACCTTCCCCTATATCGCTGTGTTTTCACGCATCTCTCATAATTTCTCCTATATCGCTGTACTTTTGCGCACATCTCATACCTTCCCCTATATTGCCGTGTTTTCATGCACATCTCCTAACCTCCCCTATATCACTGTGCATTCGCGCACCTCCCGTAGCATACCCTATATCACTGTGCCTTCCCACACCTCTCATACCTTCCCCTATATCGCCCTGTTTTCGCGCTCCTCCCATACCGTCCCCGATTTCGCTGTGTTTTCGTGCACCTCCCATAGCTTTGCATACATCGCTGTTTTCGCGCACATCCCATAGCTTCACCTTGATTGATGTGTTAATGCTCACCTCTCATAGCTTCCCCTATATCGTTGTGTTTTCATGCACATCTCATACCGTCTCCTATATCACTGTGTTTTCACGCACATCCCATAGCATCCCCTATATCGCTGTGCCATCGTGTACCTCTCATATCTTCCCCTATATCGCTGTGTTTTCATGCACATCTCATAACGTCCCCTATATCGCTGTGCTTTCTCGCACCTCTGATACATTCCGATATATCGCCGTGTTTTCGCGCACCTCTCATAATTTCTCCTATATCACTGTGTTTTCGCGCACCTCTCATTCCTTCCCCTATATCGCTGTGTTTTCGTGCACCTCTCATACCTCTCCCTATATCGCTGTGTTTTCACACACCTCTCATAACTTCGCCTATATCGCTGTGTTTTTGTGCACCTCTCATACCTTCCCTAATATCACTGCGTTTTCATGCACATCTCATCACGTCCCCTATATTTCTGTGTTTTCGTGCACCTCTCATACCTCCCCCTATATCGCTGTGCCTTGCGCACCTCTCATTCCTTCCCCTATATCGCTGTCTTTTTGCGCACATCCCATAGATTCAACTTTATCGCTGTGTTATTGCACACCTCTCATAGCTTCCCCTATATTGCACTGTTTTCGCGCACATCCCATAGCTTCCACTATATTGCCCTGTTTTCGCGCACCTCTCATACCATCCCCTATATTGCTGTGTTTTCGTGCACCTCTCATACCTTGCCCTATATTACTGTGTTTTCACTCACCTCTCATAAATTCTGCTATAACGCTGTACTTTTGCGCACCTCTCATACCCTCCCATATATTGCCGTGTTTTCAGCAACATCTCATAACGTCCCCTATATCGCTGTGTATTCATGCACCTCCCATAGCACCCCTATATAACTGTGCCTTCGTGTACCGCTCATACCTTCCCCTATATCGCCTTGTTTTCGCTCACTTCCCATAACTTCCCCGATATCGCTGTGTTTTCAGGCACCTCTCATACCTTCCCCTATATCCCCCTGTATTCGCGCACATCCCATAGCTCCCACTATATTGCCCTGTTTTCGCGCACCTCTCATACCATCCCCTACATCGCCCTGTTTTCACGCACCTCCCATACCTCCCCCTATATTGCTGTGTTTTCGTGCACCTCTCATACCTTGCACTATATTGCTGTGTTTTAACACACCCCTCATAAATTCTGCTATAACGTTGTATTTTTGTGCACCTCTCATACCTTCCCCTATATTGCCGTGTTTTCATGCACATCTCATAACGTCCCCTATATCGCTGTGTATTCGTGCACCTCCCATAGCATCCCTATATAACTGTGCCTTTGCGTACCTCTCATACCTTCCCCTATATCGCCCTGTTTTCGCTCACTTCCCATAACTTCCCCGATATCGCTGTGTTTTTGCACACCTCTCATACCTTCCCCTATATCGCTGTGTTTTCACGCACATCCCATAGATTCAACTTTATCGCTGTGTTATTGCACACCTCTCACAGCTTCCCCTATATCGCAGTGTTTTTGCTCACCTCTCATAGCTTCCCCTATATCGCCGTGTTTTCGCGCACCTCTCATGTCTTCACCTAGATTGCTATGTTATCGCTCCTCTCATTACTTCCCCTATATCGCTGTGTTTTCTCAGACCTCTGATACATTCTCCCATATCGCCGTGTTTTTGTGCACCTCTCATGGCTTCCCCTATATCGCCGTGTTTTCATGCACATCTCATACCGTCTCTTATATCACTGTGTTTTCGCTCACATCCCATACCATCCCCTATATCGTTGTGCCTTCGTGTACCTCTCATATCTTCCCCTATATCGCTGTGTTTTCATGCACATCTCATAATATCCCCAATATCGCTGTGCTTTCTCGCACCTCTGATACATTCCCCTGTATCGCCGTGTTTTCGCGCACTTCTCATAAGTTCCCCTATATCGCCGTGTTTTCACGCACGTCCCATAGCATCCCCTATATCGCTGTGTGTTCGGGCACCTCTCATACCATCCCCGATATCGCCGTTTTCGCTCACCTCCCATACCTCCCCCTATATTGCTGTGTTTTCGTGCACCTCTCATACCCTGCCCTATATTGCTGTGTTTTCACGCACCTCTCATAAATTCTGCTATAACGCTGTATTTTTGTGCACCTCTCATACCTTCCCCTATATTGCTGTGTTTTCATGCACATCTCATAACGTCCCCTATATCGCTGTGTATTCGTGCACCTCCCATAACTCCCCTATATAACTGTGCCTTCGCGTACCTCTCATACCTTCCCCAATATCGCCCTGTTTTCGCACATTTCCCATAACTTCCCCGATATCGCTGTGTTTTTGCACACCTCTCATACCTTCCCCTATATCGCTGTGTTTTCACACACCTCTCATGGCTTCCCCAATATCGCCGTTTATTCATGCACATCTCGTACGATCCCTTTTATCGCTGTATTTTCGCGCACCTCTCATACCTTCCCCTGTATCGCTGTGTTTTCACGCACCTCTCATAACTTCTCCTATATCGCAGTATTTTTGCGCACATCTCATACCTTCCCCTATATTGATGTATTTTCATGCAAATCTCATAACGTCCCCTATATCGCTGTGTATTCACGCACCTCCCATAGCATCCCCTATATCGCTGTGCCTTGCGCACCTCCCGTACCTTCCCCTATATCGCTGTCTTTTCGCACACATCCCATAGATTCAACTTTATCACTGTGTTATTGCACACCTCTCAGAGCTTCCCCTATATCGCCCTGTTTCTGCTCACCTTTCATAGCTTCCCCTATATCGCCATGTTTTCGCGCACCTCTCATGTCTTCACCTAGATCGCTATGTTTTCGCTCCTCTCATTACTTCCCCTGTATCGCCGTGTTTTCGCGCACCTCTCATAACTTCCCCTATATCGCCGTGTTTTCGCGCACGTCCGATAGCGTCCCCTATATCGCTGTGTTTTCGGGCGCCTCTCATACCTTCCCCTATATTTCCGTGTTTTCATGCACATCTCATAACGTCCCCTATATCGCTGTGTATTCATGCACCTCCCATAGCACCACTATATCACTGTGCCTTCAAGTACCTCTCATACCTTCCCCTATATTGCCCTATTTTCGCTCACTTCCCATAACTTCGCTGATATCGCTGTGTTTTTGCACACCTCTCATACCTTCCCCTATATCGATGCGTTTTCACGCACCTCTCATGGCTTCCCCAATATCGCCGTGTTTTCATGCACATTTCATAACGTCCCCTATATCGCTGTGCATTCGCGCACCTCCCGTAGCATCCCCTATATCACTGTGCCTTCACACACCTCTCATACCTTCCCCTATATCGCTATGTTTTCGCGCACCTCCCATACCTTCCCCGATATCGCTATGTTTTCCTGCACCTCCCATAGCTTCGACTGCATCGTTGTTTTCGCGCACAACCCATAGCTTCACCTTGATCGCTGTGTTATTGCTCACCTCTCATAGCTTCCCCTATATCGCCGTGTTTTCGCGCACCTCGCATGTCTTCACCGATATCGCTATGTTTTTGCTCCTATCATTACTTCCCCTATATCGCTGTGTTTCTCGCACCTCTGATACATTCTCCTGTATTGCATGTTTTCGCGCACCTCTTACAATTTCCCCTATATCGCCGAGTTCTCGCACACCTCTCATACCTTCCCCTATATCACTGTTTTTTTGCGCATGTCCCATAGCGTCCCCTATATCGCTGTGTTTTCTCGCACCTCTGATACTTTCCCCTGTATCGCCGTGTTTTCGCGCACATCACATAGCTTCCACTATATTGCCCTGTTTTTGCGCACCTCTCATGTCTTTCCCTATATCACGGTGTTTTCGCACACCTCTCATACCTTCCCCTATATCGCCCTGTTTTCACACACCTCTCATACCTTCCCTTATATCGCTGTGTTTTCACGCACCTCTCATAACTTCTCCTATATTGCTGCATTTTTGCGCACCTCTCATAACTTCCCCAATATCGCCGTGTTTTCAATCACATCTCATAATGTCCCCTATATCACTGTGTAGTCGCGCACCTCCAATAGCCTCCCACATATTGCTGTGCCTTCGCGCACTTCTCATACCTTCGCCTATATCGCCCTGTTTTCGCACACTTCTCATTCATTCTCCTATGTTGCTGTGCTTTTATGAACCTCTCATACCTTCCCTAATATCGCTGCGTTTTCATGCACATGTCATAACGTCCCGTATATCGATGTGTATTCACGCACCTCCCATAGCATCCCCTATATTGCTGTGCCTTGCACACCTCTCATACCGTCCCCTATATTGCCGTGTTTTCACGCACCTCTCATAGCTTCCCCTATATCGCTGTGTTTTCGTGCACCTCTCATACCTCCCTCCATATCGCTGTGTTTTCACGCACCTCTCTTAACTTCTCCTATATCACTGTGTTTTTGTGCACCTCTTATATCTTCCCTACTATTGCTGCTTTCCCTGCACATCTCATAACGTCCCCTATATCGCTGTGTATTCACGCACCTCCCATAGCATCCCCTATATCGCTGTGCCTTGCACACCTCCCATACCTCCCTCTATATCGCTGTCTTTTCGCACACATCCCATAGATTCAACTTTATCACTGTGTTATTGCACACCTCTCAGAGCTTCCCCTATATCGCCGGGTTTTTGCTCACCTTTCATAGCTTCCCCTATATCGCCGTGTTTTCGCGCACCTCTCATGTCTTCACCTAGATCGCTATGTTTTCGCTCCTCTCATTACTTCCCCTATATCGCTGTGTTTTCTCGCACCTCTGATACATTCCCCTGTATTGCCATGTTTTCACGCAGCTCTTACAATTTCCCCTATATCGCCGTGTTTTCGCGCACATCCCATAGCTTCCACTATATTGCCCTGTTTTTGCGCACCTCTCATGTCTTCCCCTATATCACGGTGTTTTCGCGCACCTCTCATACCTTCCCCTATATCGCTGTGTTTTCACGCACCTCTCATAACTTCTCCTATATTGCTGCATTTTTGCGCACCTCTCATAACTTCCCCCATATCGCTGTGTTTTTATGCACATCTCATAACGTCCAAATATCACTGTGTAGTCGCGCACCTCCCATAGCATCCCCTATATCGCTGTGCCTTGCGCACCTCTCATACTTTCCCCTATATAGCTGTGTTTTTGCGCACATCCCATAGATTCACCTTTATCACTGTATTATTGCTCACCTGTCATAGCTTCCCCTATATCACCGTGTTTTTGCTCACCTCTCATAGCTTCCACTATATTGTCCTGCTTTCACGCACCTCTCATAGCTTTCCCGATATCGCCGGGTTTTCGCGCACCTCTCATGTCTTCACCTAGATCGCTATGCTTTCGCTCCTCTCATTACTTCCCTTATATCGCTGTGTTTTCACGCACCTCTCATATCTTCCCCTATATCGCCGTGTTTTCATGCATATCTCATATCGTCTCCTATATCACTGTGTTTTCGCGAACATCCCATACCATCCCCTATATCGCTGTGCCTTCGTGTACCTCTCATATCTTCCCCTATATCGTTGTGTTTTCATGCACATCTCATACCGTCTCCTATATCACTGTGTTTTCACGCACATCCCATAGCATCCCCTATATCGCTGTGCCATCGTGTACCTCTCATATCTTCCCCTATATCGCTGTGTTTTCATGCACATCTCATAACGTCCCCTATATCGCTGTGCTTTCTCGCACCTCTGATACATTCCGATGTATCGCCGTGTTTTCGCGCACCTCTCATAATTTCTCCTATATCACTGTGTTTTCGCGCACCTCTCATTCCTTCCCCTATATCGCTGTGTTTTCGTGCACCTCTCATACCTCCCCCTATATCGCTGTGTTTTCACACACCTCTCATAACTTCGCCTATATCGCTGTGTTTTTGTGCACCTCTCATACCTTCCCTAATATCACTGCGTTTTCATGCACATCTCATCACGTCCCCTATATTTCTGTGTTTTCGTGCACCTCTCATACCTCCCCCTATATCGCTGTCTTTTTGCGCACATCCCATAGATTCAACTTTATCGCTGTGTTATTGCACACCTCTCATAGCTTCCCCTATATCGCACTGTTTTCGCGCACATCCCATAGCATCCCCTATATCGCTGTGCCTTGCGCACCTCTCATTCCTTCCCCTATATCGCTGTCTTTTTGCGCACATCCCATAGATTCAACTTTATCGCTGTGTTATTGCACACCTCTCATAGCTTCCCCTATATCGCACTGTTTTCGCGCACATCCCATAGCTTACACTATATTGCCCTGTTTTCGCGCACCTCTCATACCATCCCCTATATTGCTGTGTTTTCGTGCACCTCTCATACCTTGCCCTATATTACTGTGTTTTCACTCACCTCTCATAAATTCTGCTATAACGCTGTACTTTTGCGCACCTCTCTTACCCTCCCATATATTGCCGTGTTTTCAGCAACATCTCATAACGTCCCCTATATCGCTGTGTATTCATGCACCTCCCATAGCACCCCTATATAACTGTGCCTTCGTGTACCGCTCATACCTTCCCCTGTATCGCCTTGTTTTCGCTCACTTCCCATAACTTCCCCGATATCGCTGTGTTTTCAGGCACCTCTCATACCTTCCCCTATATCCCCCTGTATTCACGCACATCCCATAGCTCCCACTATATTGCCCTGTTTTCGCGCACCTCTCATACCATCCCCTACATCGCCCTGTTTTCACGCACCTCCCATACCTCCCCCTATATTGCTGTGTTTTCGTGCACCTCTCATACCTTGCACTATATTGCTGTGTTTTAACGCACCCCTCATAAATTCTGCTATAACGTTGTATTTTTGTGCACCTCTCATACCTTCCCCTATATTGCCGTGTTTTCATGCACATCTCATAACGTCCCCTATATCGCTGTGTATTCGTGCACCTCCCATAGCACCCCTATATAACTGTGCCTTTGCGTACCTCTCATACCTTCCCCTATATCGCCCTGTTTTCGCTCACTTCCCATAACTTCCCCGATATCGCTGTGTTTTTGCACACCTCTCATAACTTCCCCTATATCGCTGTGTTTTCACGCACATCCCATAGATTCAACTTTATCGCTGTGTTATTGCACACCTCTCACAGCTTCCCCTATATCGCAGTGTTTTTGCTCACCTCTCATAGCTTCCCCTACATCGCCGTGTTTTCGCGCACCTCTCATGTCTTCACCTAGATTGCTATGTTATCGCTCCTCTCATTACTTCCCCTATATCGCTGTGTTTTCTCAGACCTCTGATACATTCTCCCATATCGCCGTGTTTTTGTGCACCTCTCATAGCTTCCCCTATATCGCCGTGTTTTCATGCACATCTCATACCGTCTCTTATATCACTGTGTTTTCGCTCACATCCCATACCATCCCCTATATCGCTGTGCCTTCGTGTACCTCTCATATCTTCCCCTATATCGCTGTGTTTTCATGCACATCTCATAATATCCCCAATATCGCTGTGCTTTCTCGCACCTCTGATACATTCCCCTGTATCGCCGTGTTTTCGCGCACTTCTCATAAGTTCCCCTATATCGCCGTGTTTTCACGCACGTCCCATAGCATCCCCTATATCGCTGTGTGTTCGGGCACCTCTCATACCATCCCCGATATCGCCGTTTTCGCGCACCTCCCATACCTCCCCCTATATTGCTGTGTTTTCGTGCACCTCTCATACCCTGCCCTATATTGCTGTGTTTTCACGCACCTCTCATAAATTCTGCTATAACGCTGTATTTTTGTGCACCTCTCATACCTTCCCCTATATTGCTGTGTTTTCATGCACATCTCATAACGTCCCCTATATCGCTGTGTATTCGTGCACCTCCCATAACTCCCCTATATAACTTTGCCTTCGCGTACCCCTCATACCTTCCCCAATATCGCCCTGTTTTCGCACATTTCCCATAACTTCCCCGATATCGCTGTGTTTTTGCACACCTCTCATACCTTCCCCTATATCGCTGTGTTTTCACGCACCTCTCATGGCTTCCCCCAATATCGCCGTTTATTCATGCACATCTCGTACGATCCCCTTTATCGCTGTGTTTCCGCGCACATTCCATACCGTCCCCTATATTGCTGTATTTTCGCGCACCTCTCATACCTTCCCCTGTATCGCTGTGTTTTCTCGCACCTCTCATAACTTCTCCTATATCGCAGTATTTTTGCGCACATCTCATACCTTCCCCTATATTGATGTATTTTCATGCAAATCTCATAACGTCCCCTATATCGCTGTGTATTCACGCACCTCCCATAGCATCCCCTATATCGCTGTGCCTTGCGCACCTCCCGTACCTTCCCCTATATCGCTGTCTTTTCGCACACATCCCATAGATTCAACTTTATCACTGTGTTATTGCACACCTCTCAGAGCTTCCCCTATATCACCCTGTTTCTGCTCACCTTTCATAGCTTCCCCTATATCGCCATGTTTTCGCGCACCTCTCATGTCTTCACCTAGATCGCTATGTTTTCGCTCCTCTCATTACTTCCCCTGTATCGCCGTGTTTTCGCGCACCTCTCATAATTTCCCCTATATCGCCGTGTTTTCGCGCACGTCCGATAGCGTCCCCTATATCGCTGTGTTTTCGGGCGCCTCTCATACCTTCCCCTATATTTCCGTGTTTTCATGCACATCTCATAACGTCCCCTATATCGCTGTGTATTCATGCACCTCCCATAGCACCACTATATCACTGTGCCTTCAAGTACCTCTCATACCTTCCCCTATATTGCCCTATTTTCGCTCACTTCCCATAACTTCGCTGATATCGCTGTGTTTTTGCACACCTCTCATACCTTCCCCTATATCGATGCGTTTTCACGCACCTCTCATGGCTTCCCCAATATCGCCGTGTTTTCATGCACATTTCATAACGTCCCCTATATCGCTGTGCATTCGCGCACCTCCCGTAGCATCCCCTATATCACTGTGCCTTCACGCACCTCTCATACCTTCCCCTATATCGCTATGTTTTCGCGCACCTCCCATACCTTCCCCGATATCGCTATGTTTTCCT
This sequence comes from Mobula birostris, assembly GCF_030028105.1. Lineage (NCBI taxonomy): Eukaryota > Metazoa > Chordata > Chondrichthyes > Myliobatiformes > Myliobatidae > Mobula > Mobula birostris. The sequence continues at coordinate 11,449 of NW_027274860.1, forward strand.
GCACCTCCCATAGCTTCGACTGCATCGTTGTTTTCGCGCACAACCCATAGCTTCACCTTGATCGCTGTGTTATTGCTCACCTCTCATAGCTTCCCCTATATCGCCGTGTTTTCGCGCACCTCGCATGTCTTCACCGATATCGCTATGTTTTTGCTCCTATCATTACTTCCCCTATATCGCTGTGTTTCTCGCACCTCTGATACATTCTCCTGTATTGCATGTTTTCGCGCACCTCTTACAATTTCCCCTATATCGCCGAGTTCTCGCACACCTCTCATACCTTCCCCTATATCACTGTTTTTTTGCGCATGTCCCATAGCGTCCCCTATATCGCTGTGTTTTCTCGCACCTCTGATACTTTCCCCTGTATCGCCGTGTTTTCGCGCACATCACATAGCTTCCACTATATTGCCCTGTTTTTGCGCACCTCTCATGTCTTTCCCTATATCACGGTGTTTTCGCACACCTCTCATACCTTCCCCTATATCGCCCTGTTTTCACACACCTCTCATACCTTCCCTTATATCGCTGTGTTTTCACGCACCTCTCATAACTTCTCCTATATTGCTGCATTTTTGCGCACCTCTCATAACTTCCCCAATATCGCCGTGTTTTCAATCACATCTCATAACGTCCCCTATATCACTGTGTAGTCGCGCACCTCCAATAGCCTCCCACATATTGCTGTGCCTTCGCGCACTTCTCATACCTTCGCATATATCGCCCTGTTTTCGCACACTTCTCATTCATTCTCCTATGTTGCTGTGCTTTTGTGAACCTCTCATACCTTCCCTAATATCGCTGCGTTTTCATGCACATGTCATAACGTCCCGTATATCGATGTGTATTCACGCACCTCCCATAGCATCCCCTATATTGCTGTGCCTTGCACACCTCTCATACCGTCCCCTATATTGCCGTGTTTTCGCGCACCTCTCATAGCTTCCCCTATATCGCCTTGTTTTCGTGCACCTCTCATACCTTCCCCTGTATCGCTGTGTTTTCGTGCACCTCTCATACCTCCCTCCATATCGCTGTGTTTTCACGCACCTCTCTTAACTTCTCCTATATCACTGTGTTTTTGTGCACCTCTTATATCTTCCCTACTATTGCTGCTTTCCCTGCACATCTCATAACGTCCCCTATATCGCTGTGTATTCACGCACCTCCCATAGCATCCCCTATATCGCTGTGCCTTGCACACCTCCCATACCTCCCTCTATATCGCTGTCTTTTCGCACACATCCCATGGATTCAACTTTATCACTGTGTTATTGCACACCTCTCAGAGCTTCCCCTATATCGCCGGGTTTTTGCTCACCTTTCATAGCTTCCCCTATATCGCCGTGTTTTCGCGCACCTCTCATGTCTTCACCTAGATCGCTATGTTTTCGCTCCTCTCATTACTTCCCCTATATCGCTGTGTTTTCTCGCACCTCTGATACATTCCCCTGTATCGCCGTGTTTTCGCGCACCTCTCATAAATTCCCCTATATCGCCGTGTTTTCGCGCACGTCCCATAGCGTCCCCTATATCGCTGTGTTTTCGGGCACCTCTCATACCTTCCCCTATATTGCCGTGTTTTCATGCACATCTCATAACTTCTCCTATATTGCTGCATTTTTGTCCACCTCTCATAACTTCCCTTATATCGCCGTGTTTTCATGCACATCTCATAACGTCCCCTATATCACTGTGTAGTCGCGCACCTCCCATAGCATCCCATATATTGCTGTGCCTTCGCACACCTCTCATACCTTCCCCTATATCGCTGTGTTTTCGTGCACCTCTCATACCTTCCCCTATATCGCTGTGTTTTCACTCACCTCTCATAACTTCTCCTATATCGCTGTATTTTTGTGCACATCTCATACCTTCCCCTATATTGATGTGTTTTCATGAACATCTCATAACGTCCCCTATATCGCCCTGTTTTCGCGCACCTCCCATACCTTCCCCTATATCATTGCATTATCGTGCACCTCCCATAGCTTCACCTACATCGCTGTTTTCGCGCACAACCCATAGCTTCACCTTGATCGCTGTGTTATTGCTCACCTCTCATAGCTTGCCCTATATCGCCGTGTTTTCGCGCACCTCGCATGTCTTCACGTAGATCGCTATGTTTTCGCTCGTCTCAATACTTCCCCTATATCGCTGTGTTTTCTCACACATCTGATACATTTTGCCGTATCGCCATGTTTTCCGCACAGCTCTTACAATTTCCCCTATATCGCCGTGTTCTCGCACACCTCTCATACCTTCCCCTACATCACTGTTTTTTTGCGCACGTCTCATAGCATCCCCTATATCGCTGTGTTTTCTCGCACCTCTGATACATTCCCCTGTATCGCCGTTTTTTCGCGCACATCTCATAGGTTCCACTATATTGCCCTGTTTTTGCGCACCTCTCATGTCTTTCCCTATATCACGGTGTTTTCGCACACCTCTCATACCTTCCCCTGTATCTCCGTGTTTTCACGCACCTCTCATAACTTCCCCTATATCGCTGTGTTTTTATGGACATCTCATAACGTCCCCTATATCACTGTGTAGTTGTGCACCTTCCATAGCCTCCCACATATTGCTGTTCCTTCGCGCACTTCTCATACCTTCGCCTATATCGCCCTGTTTTCGCACACTTCCCATTCATTCTCCTATGTCGCTGTGCTTTTGTGAACATCTCATACTTTCCCTAATATCACTGCGTTTTCATGCACATCTCATAACGTCCCGTATATCGCTGTGTATTCACGCACCTCCCATAGCATCCCCTATATCGCTGTGCCTTGCGCACCTCTCATACCTTCCCCTATATAGCTGTGTTTTTGCACACATCCCATAGATTCACTGTTATCGCTGTGTTATTGCTCACCTCTCACAGCTTCCCCTATATTGTCCTGCTTTCACGCACCTCTCATGTTTTCCCCTATATCACTGTGTTTTCGCGAACCTCCCATAGCATCCCCTATATTACTGTGTCTTCGCACTCATCTCATACCTTCCCCTATATCGCCCTGTTTTCAAGCACCTCCCATAGCTTCCCCTATATCGCTGTGTATTCGTGCACCTTTCATACCTCCTCCTATATCGCTGTGTTTTCACTCACCTCTCATAACTTCTCCTATATTGCTGTGTTTTTGCGCACCTCTCATAACTTCCCCTATATCGCCGTGTTTTTATGCACATCTCATAACGTCCCCTATAGCGCTGTGTATTCGCGCACCTCTCATACCTTCCCCTATATCGCTGTGTTTTCACACACCTCTCATAACTTCTCCTATATCACTGTGTTTTTGTGCACCTATTATATCTCCCTAATATCGCTGCGTTTTAATGCACATCTCATAACGTCCCCATATCGCTGTGTTTTCACGCACCTCCCATACCTTCCCCTATATCGCTGTCTTTTCGCGCACATCCCATAGATTCAACTATATCGCTGTATTATTGCACATCTCTCACAGCTTCCCCTATATCGCCGTGTTTTTGCTCACCTCTCATAGCTTCCCCTATATCGCTGTGCCTTCGAGCACTTCTCATAACTTCCCCTATATCGCCCTGTTTTCGCGCACCTCTCATGTCCTCACTAAGATCGCTATGTTTTCGCTCCTCTCATTACTTCCCCTATATCGCTGTGTTTTCTCGCACCTCTGATACATTCTCCCATATCGCCGTGTTTTCGCGCTCCTCTCATTACTTCCCCTATATCGCTGTGTTTTCTCGCACCTCTGATACATTCTCCCATATCGCCGTGTTTTCGCGCACATCTCATAGCATCCCCTATATCACTGTGCCTTCGAGCACTTCTCATAACTTCCCCTATATCGCCCTGTTTTCGCGCACCTCCATACCTTCCCCTATATCGCTGTGTTTTCGTGCACCTCTCATACCTTCCCCTATATTGCTGTGTTTTCACACACCTCTCATAACTTCTCTTATATCACTGTGTTTTTGTTCACCTCTTATATCATCCCTAATATCGCTGCGTTTTAATGCACATCTCATAACGTCCCCTATATCGCTGTGTATTCACGCACCTCCCATAGCATCCCCTATATCGCTGTACCTTCCCCTATATCGCTGTCTTTTCGCGCACATCCCATAGATTCAACTTTATCGCTGTGTTATTGCACACCTCTCACAGCTTCCCCTATATCGCCGTGTTTTTGCTCACCTTTCATAGCTTCCCCTATATTGCCGTGTTTTCGCGCACCTCTCATGTCTTCACCTAGATCGCTATGTTTTCGCTCCTCTCATTTCTTCCCCTATATCTCTGTGTTTTCTCGCACCTCTGATACATTCTCCCATATCGCCGTGTTTTCGCACACATCTCATACCTTCCCCATATCGTCCTGTTTTCGCACACCTCTCATACCTTCCCCTATATCGCTGTGTTTTCACGCACCTCTCATAACTTCTCCTATATTGCTGCATTTTTGTGCACCTCTCATAACTTCCCCTATATCGCCGTGTTTTTATGCACATCTCATAACGTCCCCTATATCGCTGTGTATTCGCGCACCTCCCATAGAATCCCCTATATCGCTGTGCCTTCGTGCACCTCTCATTCCTTCCCCTATATCGCTGTGTTTTCGTGCACCTCTCATACCTTCCCCTATATCGCTGTGTTTTCACACACCTCTCATAACTTCTCCTATATCACTGTGTTTTTGTGCACCTATTATATCTCCCTAATATCGCTGCGTTTTAATGCACATCTCATAACGTCCCCATATCGCTGTGTTTTCACGCACCTCCCATAGCATCCTGTATATCGCTGTGCCTTGTGCACCTCTCATACCTTCCCCTATATCGCTGTCTTTTCGCGCACATCCCATAGATTCAACTTTATCGCTGTATTATTGCACATCTCTCACAGCTTCCCCTATATCGCCGTGTTTTTGCTCACCTCTCATAGCTTCCCCTATATCGCCGTGTTTTCGCGCACCTCTCATGTCCTCACTAAGATCGCTATGTTTTCGCTCCTCTCATTACTTCCCCTATATCGCTGTGTTTTCTCGCACCTCTGATACATTCTCCCATATCGCCGTGTTTTCGCGCTCCTCTCATTACTTCCCCTATATCGCTGTGTTTTCTCGCACCTCTGATACATTCTCCCATATCGCCGTGTTTTCGTGCACATCTCACAGCTTCCCCTATATCGCCGTGTTTTTGCTCACCTTTCATAGCTTCCCCTATATTGCCGTGTTTTCGCGCACTTCTCATGTCTTCACCTAGATCGCTATGTTTTCGCTCCTCTCATTTCTTCCCCTATATCTCTGTGTTTTCTCGCACCTCTGATACATTCTCCCATATCGCCGTGTTTTCGCACACATCTCATACCTTCCCCATATCGTCCTGTTTTCGCACACCTCTCATACCTTCCCCTATATCGCTGTGTTTTCACGCACCTCTCATAACTTCTCCAATATTGCTGCATTTTTGTGCACCTCTCATAACTTCCCCTATATCGCCGTGTTTTCATGCACATCTCATAACGTCCCCTATATCACCGTGTAGTCGCGCAGCTCTCATAGCATCCCCTATATTGCTGTGCCTTCGCACACCTCTCATACCTTCACCTATATCGCCCTGTTTTCGCGCACCTCCCGTTCATTCTCCTATATTGCTGTGTTTTTTGAACCTCTCATACCTTCCCTAATATCGCTGCGTTTTCATGCACATCTCATAACGTCCCGTATATCGCTGTGTATTCATGCATCTCCCATAGCATCCCCTATATTGCTGTGCCTTGCGCACCTCCCATTCATTCTCCTATATCGCTGTCTTTTCGCGCACATCCCATAGATTCACCTTTATCTCTGTGTTATTGCTCACCTCTCATAGCTTCGCCTATATCGCCGTGTTTTTGCTCACCTCTCATAGCTTCCACTATATTGCGCTACTTTCACGCACCTCTCATGCCTTCCGCTATATCACTGTGTTTTCGCGCACCTCCCATACCATCCCCTATATTGCTGTGTCTTCACACTCCTGTCATACCTTCCCCTACATCGCCCTGTTTTCGAGCACCTCCCATTCCTTCCCCTATATCGCTGTGTATTTGTGCACCTCCCATTCCTTCCCGAATATATCTGTGCTTTCGTGCACCTTTCATACCTCCCCCTATATCGCTGTTTTCACTCACCACTCATAACTTCTCCTATATTGCTGTATTTTTGCGCACCTCTCATAATTTCCCCTATATCGCCGTGTTCTTATGCACATCTCATAACGTCCCCTATATCGCTGTGTATTCATGCACCTCCAATAGAATCCCATATATCGCTGTGCCTTCGTGCACCTCTCATACCTTCCCCTATATCGCCCTGTTTTCGCGCACCTCTCATTCCTTCCCCTATATCGTTGTGTTTTCACACACCTCTCATAACTTCTCCTATATTACTGTTTTTGTGCACCTCTTATATCTTCCCTAATATCGCTGCGTTTTCATGCACATCTCATAACGTCCCCTATATCGCTGTGTATTCACGCACCTCCCGTAGCATCCCCTATATCGCTGTGCCTTCGTGCACCTCACATACCTTCCCCTATATTGCCCTGTATTCGCGCACCTCCCATAACATCCCCTATATCACTGTGCCTTTGCGTACCTCTCATACCTTCCCCTATATCTCCGTGTTTTCATGCACATCTCATAACGTCCCCTATATCGCTGTGTTTTCATGCACCTCGCATAACTTCCCCTATATCGCCCTGTTTTCGCGCACCTCTCATACCTTCTCCTATATCACTGTGTTTTCACACACCTCTCATAACTTCCCCTATATCGCTGTGTTTTCACACACCTGTCATTGTTTCCCGACTATCGCCATGTATTCATGCACATCTCATACCGTCCCCTATATCGCTGTGTTTTCGCGCACCTCTCATACATACCCCTATATCGCTGTCTTTTCGCGCATATCTCATAGCTTCAACTTTATCTCTGTGTTATTGCTCACCTCTCACAGCTTCCCCTATATCGCCATGTTTTCGCGCACCTCTCATGTCTTCACCTATATTGCTATGTTTTCACTCCTCTCATTGCTTCCCTTATATCGCTGTGTTTTCTCGTACCTCTGATACATTCCCCTGTATCGCCGTGTTTTCGCGCACCTCTCATAATTTCCCCTTTATCGCCGTGTTTTCGCGCACGTCCCATAGCGTCGCCTATATCGCTCTGTTTTCGGGCACCTGTCATACCTTCCACTATATTGCCCTGTTTTCGCGCACTTCCCATACCTTAACCTATATCGTCCTCTTTTCCCGCACCTCCCATACCTCCCCTATATCGCTGTGTTTTCACGCACCTCTCGTAAATTCTGCTATATCGCTGTATTTTTGCGCACCTCTCATACCTTCCCCTATATTGCCGTGTTTTCATGCACATCTGATAATGTCCCCTATATCGCTGTGTATTCGCGCACCTGCCATAGCATCCCCAATATAACTGTGCTTTCGCGTACCTCTCATACCTTCCCCTATATCGCCCTGTTTTAGCTCACTTCCCATAACTTCCCCGATATCGCTGTGTTTTCGTGCACCTCTCATACCTTCAACTATATTGCTGTGTTGTCACCCACCTCTCATAACTTCTCCTATATCACTGTGTTTTTGCACGCCTCTCATACCTTCCCCTATATCATTGTGTTTTCGCGCACCTCTCATGGCTTCCCCAATATCGCCATGTATTCATGCACATCTCATACCGTCCCCTATATCGCTCTGTTTTCGCGCACCTCCCACAGCTTCGCTGACATCGGTATGTTTTCGCTCCTCTCATTACTTCCCCTATATCAATGTGTTTTCGTGCACGTCCCATAGCGTCTCCTATATCGCTGTGTTTTCTCGCACCTCTGATACATTCCCCTGTATCGCCGTGTTTTCGCGCACATCCCATAGCATCCCCTATATCACTGTGTTTTCGCGCACCTCCCATAGCATCCCCTATATTGCTGTGCCTTCGCACACCTCTCATACCTTCCCCTATATTGCCGTTTTCGCGCAACTCCCATACCTTCTCCTATATCGCTGTGTTTTGTGCACCTCTCATACCTCCCCCTATATCGCTGTGTTTTCACGCACCTCTCATGCCTTCCCCTATATCGCCCAGTTTTCGAGCACCTCCCATAACTTCCGCTATATTGCCGTTTTTACTCACCTCTGATGTCTTCCCCTATATCGCCGTGTCTTCATACAAATCGCATACCGTCCCCTATATCGCCGTGTTTTCGCGCACCTCTCATAGCTTCCCCTATTTCGCTGTGTTTTCATGCACATCTCATAATGTCCCGTATATCGCTGTGTATTCATGCATCTCACATAGCATCCCCTATATTGCTGTGCCTTGCGCACCTCTCATACCTTCCCCTATATCGCTGTGTTTTTGCGCACATCCCATAGATTCACCTTTATCGCTGTGTTATTGCTCACCTCTCATAGCTTCCACTATATTGCCCTACTTTCACGCACCTCTCATGTCTTCCCCTATATCACTGTGCTTTCGCGCACCTCCCATAGCATCCCTTATATTGCTGTGTCTTCGCACTCCTCTCATACCTTCCCCTATATCGCCCTGATTTCGAGCACCTCCCATAAATTCCCCTATATCGCTGTGTTTTCGTGCACCTTTCATACCTCCCCCAATATCGCTGTGTTTTCACTCACCTCTCATAACTTCTCCTATATTGCTGTATTTTTGCGCACCTCTCATAACTCCCCCTATATCGCAGTGTTTTATGCACATCTCATAACGTTCCCTATATTGCTGTGTATTCGCGCACCTCCCATAGAATCCCCTATATCGCTGTGCCTTCGCGCACCTCTCATACCTTCCCCTATATCGCCCTGTTTTGTGCACCTCTCATTCCTTCCCCTATATCGCTGTGTTTTCACACACCTCTCATAACTTCTCCTATATTACTGTGTTTTTGTGCACCTCTTACATCTTCCCTAATATCCCTGCGTTTTCATGCACATCTCATAACGTCCCCTATATAGCTGTGTATTCACGCACCTCCCATAGCATCCCCTATATCGCTGTGCCTTCGTGCACCTCACATACCTTCCCCAATATCACCTATATCGCTGTGTTTTTGTGCACCTCTCATACCTTCCCTAATATCACTGCGTTTTCATGCAGATCTCATCACGACCCCTATATCGCTGAGTTTTCGTGCACCTCTCATACCTCCCCCTATATCGCTGTGCCTTGCACACCTCTCATACGTTCCCCTATATAGCTGTCTTTTCGCGCACATCCCATAGATTCACCTTTATCGCTGTGTTATTGCTCACCTCTAATATCTTCCCCTATTTCGCCGTGTTTTTGCGCACCTCTCATAACTTACCCTATATCGTCGTGTTGTTATGCACATCTCATAAAGTCCTCTATATCGCTGTGTATCCGCGCACCCCTCATAGCATCCCTTATATCGCTGTGCCTTCGCGCACCTCTCATACCTTCCCAAATATCGCCCTGTTTTCGCGCACCTCCCATTCCTTCAACTATATCACTGTTTTCGTGCACCTCTCATACCTTCTCCTATATCGCTTTGCCTTCGTGCACCTCTCATACCTTCCCGTATATTGCCGTGTTTTCATGCAGATCTCATAACGTCCCCTATATCGCTAGGTTTTCATGCACCTCTTATACCTTCCCTAATATCGCTGCGTTTTCATGCACATCTCATCACGTCCCCTATAACGCTGTGTATTCACGCACCTCCCATAGCATCCCCTATATCACTGTGCCTTGCGCACCTCTCATACCTTCCCCTATATCGCTGTCTTTACGCGCACATCCCATAGATTCAACTTTATCGCTGTGTTATTGCACACCTCTCACAGCTTCCCCATATCGCCGTGTTTTTGCTCACCTCTCATAGCTTCCCCTATATTGACGTGTTTTCGCGCACCTCTCATGTCTTCACCTATATCACTGTGTTTTCGCGCACATTCCATAGAATCCCCTATATTGCTGTGCCTTCGCATACCTCTCATAACTTCATCTATATCGCTCTGTTTTCGCGCACCTCCCATTCCTTCACCTATATTGCCCTGTTTTTGCGCACCTCCCATTCCTTCACCTATATCGCCCTGTTTTCGCGCACCTCGCATGTCTTCACCTATATCGCTATGTTTTCGCTCCTATCATTATTTCCCCTATATCGCTGTGTTTTCTCGCACCTCTGATGCATTCTCCTGTATTGCATGTTTTCGCGCACCTCTTACAATTTCCCCTATATCGCCGTGTTCTCGCACACCTCTCATACCTTCCCCTATGTCACTGCTTTTTTGCGCATGTCCCATAGCGTCCCCTATATCGCTGTGTTTTCTCGCACCTCTGATACATTCCCCTGTATCGCCGTGGTTTCGCGTACATCCCATAGGTTCAACTATATTGCCCTGTTTTTGCGCACCTCTCATGTCTTCCACTATATCACGGTGTTTTCGCGCACTTCTCATAGCATCCCCTATATCGCTGTGCCTTCGAGTACTTCTCATAACTTCCCCTATATCGCCCTGTTTTCGCGCACCTCCCATACCTTCCCCAATAGTGCTGTGTTTTCGTGCACCTCACAGACCTTCCCTTATATCGCTGTGTTTTCATGCACCTCTCATAACTTATCCTATATCACTGCATTTTTGCGCAGCTCTTATACCTTCCACTACATTGCAGTGTTTTCATGCACATCTCATAACACCCCCTATATCGCTGCGTATTCGCGCAGATCCCATAACATCCCTTATAATGCTGTGCCTTCGCGCACCTCTCATACCTTCCCCTATATCGCCCCGTTTTCGTGCACCTTCCATACCTTATTCTATATCGCTGTGTTTTCATGCACCTCTCATACCTCCCCCTATATCGCTGTGATTTTACACACCTCTCATAACTTCTCCTATATCGCTGTGTATTTGTGCACCTCTCATACCTTCCCCTATATAGCTGTCTTTTCGCGCACATCCCATAGATTCACCTTTATCGCTGTGTTATTGCTCACCTCTCGTAACTTACCCTATATCGCCGTGTTGTTATGCACATCTCATAACGTCCTCTATATCGCTGTGTATTCGCGCACCTCCCATAGCATCCCTTATATCGCTGTGCCTTCGCGCACCTCTCATACCTTCCCAAATATCACCCTGTTTTCGCGCACCTCCCTTTCCTTCACCTATATCGCTTTTTTTGTGCACCTCTCATACCTTCTCCTATATCGCTGTGCCTTCGCGCACCTCTTATACCTTCCCCTATATCACCGTGTTTTCATGCACATCTCATAAAGTCCCCTTTATCACTTGGTTTTCACGCACCTCTCATAACTTCCCCTATATCGCCCTGTTTTCGAACTCCTCTCATACCTTCCCCTCTATCAATGTGTTTTCACGCTGCTCTCATACCTTCGCCTATATCGCTGTGTTTTCGCACACCCCTCGTGACTTCCCGACTATCGCCGTCTACTCATGCACATTTCATAGCTTTCCCTATATCGCTGTGTTTTCGCGCACCTCTCATACCTTCCCCTATATCGATGTATATTTGCGCACATCTCATAACGTCCCCTATATCACTGTGTATTCGCGCACATCCCATAGCATCCCTTATAATGCTGTGCCTTCACGCACCTCTCATACCTCCCCCTATATCGCCCCGTTTTCGCGCACCTTCCATACCTTCCCCGATATCACTGTGTTTTCACACACCTCTCATAACTTCTCCTATATCGCTGTGTTTTTGTGCACCTCTCATATATTCCCTAATATCACCGCATTTTCATGCACATCTCATCACGTCGTCTATATCGCTGTGTTTTCGTGCACCTCTCATACCTCCCCCTATATCGCTGTGCCTTGTGCACCTCTCATACCTTCCCAAATATCGCCCTGTTTTCGTGCACCTCCAATTCCTTCACCTATATCGCTGTTTTCATGCACCTCTCATAACTTCCCCTAAATCGCTGTGCCTTCGCGCACCTCTCATACCTTCCCCTATATCGCCGTGTTTTCATGCACATCTCATAACATCCCCTATATCGCTAGGTTTTCACGCACTTCTCATAATTTCCCCTATATCGCCCTGTTTTCGCGTTCCTCTAATACCTTCCCCTATATCGCTGTGTTTTCACACACCTCTCATGGCTTCCCGACTATCGCCGTGTATTCATGCACATCTCATAACTTCCCCTATATCGCTGTGTTTTCACGCACCTCCCATCGGTTCACCTACATCGCTGTTTTTGCGCACATCCCATAGCTTCCCCTTGATCGATGTGTTATTGATCACCTCTCATAGCTTACCCTATATCGCCGTGTGTTCGCACACCTCGCATGTCTTCACCTATATCGCTATGTTTTCGCTCCTGTCATTACTTCCCCTATATCACTGTGTTTTCTCGCACCTCTGATACATTCCCTTGTATCGCCGTGGTTTCGCGCACATCCCATAGGTCCCACTATATTGCCCTGTTCTTGCGCACCTCTCATGTCTTCCACTATATCACGGTGTCTTCGCGCACCTCTCATAGCATCCCCTATATCGCTGTGCCTTCGAGCACTTCTCATAACTTCCCCTATATCGCCCTGTTTTCGCGCACCTCCCATACCTTCCCCAATATCGCTGTGTTTTCGTGCACCTCTCATACTTTCCCTTATATCGCTGTGTATTCGCGCACCTCCCATAGCATCCCTTATATCGCTGTACCTTCGCGCACCTCTCATACCTTCCCAAATATCGCCCTGTTTTCGCGCACCTCCCTTTCCTTCACCTATATCGCTGTTTTCGGGCACCTCTCACACCATCTCCTATATCGCTGTGCCTTCGCGCACCTCTTATACCTTCCCCTATATCGCTGTGTTTTCATGCACATCTCATAAAGTCCCCTATATCGCTAGGTTTTCACGCACCTCTCATAACTTCCCCTATATCGCCCTGTTTTCGCACTCCTCTCATACCTTCCCCAATATCAATGTGTTTTCACGCTGATCTCTTACCTTCCCCTATATCGCTGTGTTTTCGCACACCTCTCGTGGCTTCCCGACTATCGCCGTGTACTCATGCACATCTCATAGCTTTCCCTATATCGCTGTGTTTTCGCGCACCTCTCATACCTTCCCCTATATCGATGTATTTTTGCGCACATCTCATACCTTCCCCTATATCGCTAGGTATTCGCGCACCTCCCATACCTTCCCCTATATCACTGTGCCTTCGCGCACCTGTCATGCATTCCCGTATACCGCTGTGTTTTTGCACACCTCTCATACCTTCCCCAATATCACCGTGGTTTCATGCACATCTCATAACGTCCCCAATGTCGCTGGGTTTTCACGCACCTCTCATAACCTTCCCTATATCGCCCTGCTTTCGCGCTCCTCTCATACCTTCCCCTATATCGCTGTGTTTTCGCACACCTCTCATGGCTTCCCGACTATCGCCGTGTATTGATGCACCTCTCATACCTTCCCCTATATCGCTGTGCTTTCGCGCACCTCCCATAGCTTTGCCTGCATCGCTGTTTTCGCGCACCTCCAATACCTTCCCCTATATCGATGTATTTTTGCGCATATCTCATATCTTCCCCTATATTGATGTGTTTTCATGCACATCTCATAACGTCCCCTATATTGCTGTGTATTTGCGCACCGCCCATAGAATCCCCTATATCACTGTGCCTTCGCGCACCTCTCATGCATTCCCGTATATAGCCTTGTTTTCGTGCACCTCCCATACCTTCCCCGATATCGCTGTGTTTTCGTGCTCCTCTCCTACCTTCCCCTATATTTCTGTGTTTTCACGCACCTCTCTTAACTTCTCCTATATCGCTGTGTTTTTGCACACCTCTCATACCTTCCCCTATATCGCTGTGTTTTCAGGCACCTCTCATGGCTTCCCCAATATCGCCGTGTATTCATGCACATCTCATACCGTCCCCTATATTGCTTTGTTTTCGCGCACCTCCCATAGCTTCGCCTACATCGCTGTTTTCGCGCACTTCCCATAGCTTCACCTTGATCGCTGTGTTATTGCTCACCTCTCATAGCTTACCCTATATCGTCGTGTTTTCGCGCACCTCGCATGTCTTCACCTATATCGCTATGTTTTTGCTCCTATCATTACTTCCCCTATATCGCTGTGTTTTCTCGCACCTCTGATACATTCTCCTGTATTGCCATGCTTTTGCGCACCTCTTACAATTTCCCCTATATCGCCGTGTTCTCGCACACCTCTCATACCTTCACCTATATCACTGTTTTTTTGCGAATGTCCCATAGTGTCCCCTATATCGCTGTGTTTTCTCGCGCCTCTGATACATTCCCCTGTATCGCTGTGTATTCGCGCACCTCCCATAGCATCCCTTGTATTGCTGTGCTTTTGCGCACCTCTCATATCTACCCCTATATCGCTGTGTTTTCATGCACCTCTCATACCTCTCTCTATATCGCTGTGTTTTCACGCACCTCTCATAATTTCTCCTATATCGCCGTATATTTGCGCACCTCTCATGGCTTCCCCAATATCGCCGTGTTTTCATGCACATCTCTTAATGTCCCCTATATCACTGTGCTTTCTCGCACCTCTGATACATTCCCCTATATCACTGTGTTTTCGCGCACGTCCAATAGCGTCCCCTATATCGCTCTGTTTTCATGCACCTCTCATGCCTGCCCCTATATCACTGTGTTTTCATGCATCTCCCATACCATCCCCTATATTGCTGTGTTTCGCACACGTCTCACACATTTCCCTATATCGCCCTGTGTTCGAGCACCTCCCATACCTTCCCCTATATCGCTGTGTTTTTGTGTACCTCTCATACCTCCCCTTATATCACTGTGTTTTCACGCACCTCTCATAACTTCCCCTATATTGCCGTGTTTTCGCGCACATCCCATACCTTCCACTATATTGCCCTGTTTTCACGCACCTCTCATGTCTTCCACTACATCGCTGTGTTTTCTGGCACCTCTGATGCATTCCCCTGTAACACCAAGTTTTCGCGCACCGCTCATACTTTCCCCTATGTCGCCGTGTTTACGCACACCTCTCATAGCTGCCCCTATATCGCCATGTTTTTATGCACATCTCATACCGTCTCCTATCGCTGTGTTTTTGCGCACCTCCCATAGCATCCCCTATATCGCTGTGCCGTCGTGCACCTCTCATACCTTCCCTTATATCGCCCAGTTTTCACGCACCTCCTATACATTCCCCTCTATCACTGTGTTTTCACACACTTCTCATAACTTCTCCTATATCGCTGTGTTTTTGTGCACCTCTCATACCTTCCCTAATATCACTGCGTTTTCATGCACATCTCATCACGTCCCCAATATTGCTGTGTATTCACGCACCTCCCATAGCCTCCCTTATATCGCTGTGCCTTGCGCACCTCTCATAACTTCCGCTATATCGCTGTCTTTTCGCGCACATCCCATAGATTCACCTTTATCGCAGTGTTATTGCTCACCTCTCATAGCTTCTCCTGTATCGCCGTGTTTTTGCTCACCTCTCATAGCTTCCCCTATATCGCCATGTTTTCGCGCACCTCTCATGTCTTCACCTAGATCGCTATGTTTTCGATCCTCTCAATACTTGCCCTATATCGCTGTGTTTTCTCGAACATCTGATACATTCTCCTGTATTGCCATGTTTTCGCGCACCTCTTACAATTTCCCCTATATCGCCGTGTTTTCGCGCACCTCTCATGTCTTCACCTATACCGCTGTGTTTCAGCTCCTCTCATTACTTCCCCATGTCGCTTTGTGTTCTCGCACTTCTAATACTGTTCCCTGTATCAACGTGTTTTTGCTCAACTCTCATAATTTCAACTATATCGCCGTGTTCTCTCCCACCTCTCATATCTTCCCCTATATCGCTGTGTTTTCGCGCACGTCCAATGGCGTCCCCTATATCGCTGTGTATTCACGCACCTCTCATGTCTTCCCCTATATCACTGTGTTTTCGTGCACCTCCCATACCATCCCCTATATTGCTGTGCCTTCGCACACCTCTCATACCTTTCCCTATATCGCCCTGTTTTCGAGCACCTCCCATACCTTCCCCTATATCGCTGTGTTTTCGTGTACCTGTCATACTTCCCCTTATATCGCTGTGTTTTCCCGCACCTCTCATAACTTCTCCTGTGTTGCTGTATTTTTGCGTACCTCTCATAACTTCCCCAATATTGCCATGTTTTTATGCACATCTCATAACGTCCCCTATATTACTGTGTTTTCGCGCACCTCCCATAGCATCCCCTATATCGCTGTGTTTTTGTGCACCTCTCATACCTCCCCCAATATCGCTGTGATTTCACGCACCTCTCATAACTTCTCCCATATCGCTGTATTTTGGTGCACCTCTCGTGGCTTCCCCAAAATCGCCGTGTTTTCATGCATGTCTGTTAATGTCTCCTATATCGCTGGGTATTCGCGCACCTCCCATAGCGTCCCCTATATCGCTGTGCTGTCGCTCACCTCTCATATCTTCCCCTATATCGCCCTGTTTTCGCACACCTCCCATACCTTCCCCTATATCGGTGTCTTTTCACACACCTCTCATGGCTTCCCCAATATCGCTGTGTTTTCATGCAATTCTCATGTCTTCACCTATATCGCTGTGTTTCCGCTCCTCTCATTACTTCCCCTATATCGCTCTGTGTTCTCGCACCTCTGATACATTACCCTGTATCGCCGTGTTCTCGCACACCTCTCATATCTTCCCCTATATCGCTGTGTTTTCGCACACGTCCAATAGCGTCTCCTATATCGCTGTGTTTTCGTGCACCTCTCATACCTTCCCCTATATCGCTGTGTTTTCACACACCTCTCATAACTTCTCCTATATCACTGTGTTTTTGTGCACCTCTCATACCTTCCCTAATATCGCTGAGTTTTCATGCACATCTCATCACATCCCCTATATCGCTGTATATTCACACACCTCCCATCGCATCCCCTATATCGCTGTGCCTTGCACACCTCTCATAGCTTCCCCTATATTGCTGTCTTTTCGCGCACATCTCCATAGATTCAGCTTTATCGCTGTGTTATTGCTCTCCTCTCATAGCTTCCCCTGCATCGCCGTGTTTTTGCTCACCTGTCATGTCTTCACCTAGATCACTGTTTTCGCTCCTCTCAATACTTCCCCTATATCGCTGTGTTTTCTCGCACAATTGATACATTCTCCTGTATCGCCGTGTTTTCGCACACCTCTCATAATTTCCCCAATATCGCCGTGTTCTTGCACACCTCTCATACCTTCCCCAATATCGCTGTGTTTTTGCGCACCTCTCATACCTTCCTCTATATCGCCCTGTTTTCGCGCACATCCCATACCTTCCACTATATCGCTCTGTTTTCGTGCACCTCCCGTAGCTTCCCATATACGGCTGTGT
Organism: Mobula birostris; assembly: GCF_030028105.1. Taxonomy (NCBI): domain Eukaryota; kingdom Metazoa; phylum Chordata; class Chondrichthyes; order Myliobatiformes; family Myliobatidae; genus Mobula; species Mobula birostris. The sequence continues at coordinate 28,854 of NW_027274860.1, forward strand.
TTTCTTGCACCTCTCATAGCTTCCACTATATCACTGTGTTTTCTGGAACTTCTCATAGCTTCCCCTATATCGCTGTGTTTTCGCGTACCACGCATAGCTTCCCCTATATCGTTGTGCTTTCTCGCACCTCTCATACCTTCAAGTATATCGATGTGTTTTCGCACACCTTTCATACCTGCCCCTGTAACGCTTTTTTTCGCATACCTCTCATAGCTTCCCATATATCGCTGTGTTTTCGCGCACCTCTCATACCTTCCCCTAGATCGCCATGTTTTCGCACTCCTCACATACCTTCCCCTATATCGCTCTGTTTTTGTTCACCTCCCATAGCTTGCCCTATATCGCTGTGTTGATCTCGCACCTCTCATAACTTCCCCTATATCGCTGTGGTTTCGCGCACCTCTCATACTTTCCCCTATCTCGACGTGTTCTCGCACATCTCTCATACCTTCCCCTATATCACTGTGTTTTCGCGCACGTCCCATAGCGTCCTCTATATCGCTGTGCTTTCATGCACCTCTCATACCTTCCCCTACATCGCCCTGTTTTAGCGCACATCCCATAGCTTCCACTATATAGCCCTGTTTTTGCGCACCTCTCATGTCTTCCCCTGAATCGCTGTGTTTTCTGGCACCTCTGATGCATTCCCATCTAACGCCAAGTTTTCGCGCACCTCTCATACTTTCCCCTATATTGCCGTGTTTACGCGCACCTCTCATACCTCCCCGTATATCGCCATGTTTTTATGCACATCTCATACCGTCTCCTATATCGCTGTGTTTTTGCGCACCTCCCATAGCATCCCCTATATCACGGTGCCTTCATGCACCTCTCATACCTTCCCCTATATCGCCCTGTTTTCGCGCACCTCCTCTTCCTTCCCTTATATCGCTGCGTTTTCGTCCACCTCTCATACCTTCCCCTATATTGCCGTTTTCGCGCACCTCCTATAGCTTCCCTTATATCACTGCGTTTTCGTGCACCTCTCATACCTTCCACTATATCGCTGTGTTTTCATGCACATCTCATAACGTCCCCTATTTCGCTGTGTATTCGTGCACCTCCCATAGCATCCCCTATATCGCTGTGCCGTCGTGCACCTCTCATACCTTCCCTTATATCGCCCAGTTTTCACGCACCTCCTATACATTCCCCTCTATCACTGTGTTTTCACACACTTCTCATAACTTCTCCTATATCGCTGTGTTTTTGTGCACCTCTCATACCTTCCCTAATATCACTGCGTTTTCATGCACATCTCATCACGTCCCCAATATTGCTGTGTATTCACGCACCTCCCATAGCCTCCCTTATATCGCTGTGCCTTGCGCACCTCTCATAACTTCCGCTATATCGCTGTCTTTTCGCGCACATCCCATAGATTCACCTTTATCGCAGTGTTATTGCTCACCTCTCATAGCTTCTCCTGTATCGCCGTGTTTTTGCTCACCTCTCATAGCTTCCCCTATATCGCCATGTTTTCGCGCACCTCTCATGTCTTCACCTAGATCGCTATGTTTTCGATCCTCTCAATACTTGCCCTATATCGCTGTGTTTTCTCGAACATCTGATACATTCTCCTGTATTGCCATGTTTTCGCGCACCTCTTACAATTTCCCCTATATCGCCGTGTTTTCGCGCACCTCTCATGTCTTCACCTATACCGCTGTGTTTCAGCTCCTCTCATTACTTCCCCATGTCGCTTTGTGTTCTCGCACTTCTAATACTGTTCCCTGTATCAACGTGTTTTTGCTCAACTCTCATAATTTCAACTATATCGCCGTGTTCTCTCCCACCTCTCATATCTTCCCCTATATCGCTGTGTTTTCGCGCACGTCCAATGGCGTCCCCTATATCGCTGTGTATTCACGCACCTCTCATGTCTTCCCCTATATCACTGTGTTTTCGTGCACCTCCCATACCATCCCCTATATTGCTGTGCCTTCGCACACCTCTCATACCTTTCCCTATATCGCCCTGTTTTCGAGCACCTCCCATACCTTCCCCTATATCGCTGTGTTTTCGTGTACCTGTCATACTTCCCCTTATATCGCTGTGTTTTCCCGCACCTCTCATAACTTCTCCTGTGTTGCTGTATTTTTGCGTACCTCTCATAACTTCCCCAATATTGCCATGTTTTTATGCACATCTCATAACGTCCCCTATATTACTGTGTTTTCGCGCACCTCCCATAGCATCCCCTATATCGCTGTGTTTTTGTGCACCTCTCATACCTCCCCCAATATCGCTGTGATTTCACGCACCTCTCATAACTTCTCCCATATCGCTGTATTTTGGTGCACCTCTCGTGGCTTCCCCAAAATCGCCGTGTTTTCATGCATGTCTGTTAATGTCTCCTATATCGCTGGGTATTCGCGCACCTCCCATAGCGTCCCCTATATCGCTGTGCTGTCGCTCACCTCTCATATCTTCCCCTATATCGCCCTGTTTTCGCACACCTCCCATACCTTCCCCTATATCGGTGTCTTTTCACACACCTCTCATGGCTTCCCCAATATCGCTGTGTTTTCATGCAATTCTCATGTCTTCACCTATATCGCTGTGTTTCCGCTCCTCTCATTACTTCCCCTATATCGCTCTGTGTTCTCGCACCTCTGATACATTACCCTGTATCGCCGTGTTCTCGCACACCTCTCATATCTTCCCCTATATCGCTGTGTTTTCGCACACGTCCAATAGCGTCTCCTATATCGCTGTGTTTTCGTGCACCTCTCATACCTTCCCCTATATCGCTGTGTTTTCACACACCTCTCATAACTTCTCCTATATCACTGTGTTTTTGTGCACCTCTCATACCTTCCCTAATATCGCTGAGTTTTCATGCACATCTCATCACATCCCCTATATCGCTGTATATTCACACACCTCCCATCGCATCCCCTATATCGCTGTGCCTTGCACACCTCTCATAGCTTCCCCTATATTGCTGTCTTTTCGCGCACATCTCCATAGATTCAGCTTTATCGCTGTGTTATTGCTCTCCTCTCATAGCTTCCCCTGCATCGCCGTGTTTTTGCTCACCTGTCATGTCTTCACCTAGATCACTGTTTTCGCTCCTCTCAATACTTCCCCTATATCGCTGTGTTTTCTCGCACAATTGATACATTCTCCTGTATCGCCGTGTTTTCGCACACCTCTCATAATTTCCCCAATATCGCCGTGTTCTTGCACACCTCTCATACCTTCCCCAATATCGCTGTGTTTTTGCGCACCTCTCATACCTTCCTCTATATCGCCCTGTTTTCGCGCACATCCCATACCTTCCACTATATCGCTCTGTTTTCGTGCACCTCCCGTAGCTTCCCATATACGGCTGTGTTTTCTTGCACCTCTCATAGCTTCCACTATATCACTGTGTTTTCTGGAACTTCTCATAGCTTCCCCTATATCGCTGTGTTTTCGCGTACCACGCATAGCTTCCCCTATATCGTTGTGCTTTCTCGCACCTCTCATACCTTCAAGTATATCGATGTGTTTTCGCACACCTTTCATACCTGCCCCTGTAACGCTTTTTTTCGCATACCTCTCATAGCTTCCCATATATCGCTGTGTTTTCGCGCACCTCTCATACCTTCCCCTAGATCGCCATGTTTTCGCACTCCTCACATACCTTCCCCTATATCGCTCTGTTTTTGTTCACCTCCCATAGCTTGCCCTATATCGCTGTGTTGATCTCGCACCTCTCATAACTTCCCCTATATCGCTGTGGTTTCGCGCACCTCTCATACTTTCCCCTATCTCGACGTGTTCTCGCACATCTCTCATACCTTCCCCTATATCACTGTGTTTTCGCGCACGTCCCATAGCGTCCTCTATATCGCTGTGCTTTCATGCACCTCTCATACCTTCCCCTACATCGCCCTGTTTTAGCGCACATCCCATAGCTTCCACTATATAGCCCTGTTTTTGCGCACCTCTCATGTCTTCCCCTGAATCGCTGTGTTTTCTGGCACCTCTGATGCATTCCCATCTAACGCCAAGTTTTCGCGCACCTCTCATACTTTCCCCTATATTGCCGTGTTTACGCGCACCTCTCATACCTCCCCGTATATCGCCATGTTTTTATGCACATCTCATACCGTCTCCTATATCGCTGTGTTTTTGCGCACCTCCCATAGCATCCCCTATATCACGGTGCCTTCATGCACCTCTCATACCTTCCCCTATATCGCCCTGTTTTCGCGCACCTCCTCTTCCTTCCCTTATATCGCTGCGTTTTCGTCCACCTCTCATACCTTCCCCTATATTGCCGTTTTCGCGCACCTCCTATAGCTTCCCTTATATCACTGCGTTTTCGTGCACCTCTCATACCTTCCACTATATCGCTGTGTTTTCATGCACATCTCATAACGTCCCCTATTTCGCTGTGTATTCGTGCACTTCCCATAACATCCCCTATTTCTCTGTGCCTTCGCGCACCTCTCATACCTTCCCCTATATCGCCGTGTTTTCATGCACATCTCATAATGTCCCCTATATCGCTGGGTTTTTACGCACCTCTCATAACTTCCCCTATGTCGCCCTGCTTTCGAGCACCTTCCATACCTTCCCCTATATCGCTGTCTTTTCGCGCACATCCCATAGATTCGCCTTTATCGCTGTGTTATTGCTCACCTCTCACAGCTTCCCCTGTATCGCCGTGTTTTTGCTCACCTCTCATAGCTTCCCCCATATTGCCGTGTTTTTGCGCACCTCTCATGTCTTCACCTAGATCGCTATGTTTTCGCTCCTCTCAATACTTCCCCTATATCACTGTGTTTTCTCACACCTCTGATACATTCGCCCGTATCGCCGTGTTTTCGCACACCTCTCATAATTTCCCCGATATCGCCGTGTTCTCGCACACCTCTCATACCTTCCCCTGTATCGCTGTGTTTTCACTCACCTCACATAACTTCTCATATATCGCCGTGTTTTCGCGGACCTCTCATAATTTCCCCTATATAGCCATGTTCTTGCACATCTCTCATACCTTCCACTATATCACTGTGTTTTCGCGCACGTCCCATAGCATCCCCTGTATCGCTGTGTTTTCGGGCACCTCTCATACCTTTCCCCGTATCGCCATGTTTTCGCGCATATCCCATAGCTTCCACTTATAGCCCTGTTTTCGAGCACTCTCATGTCTTCCTCTATATCACTGTGTTTTTGCGCACCTCCCATACCTTCCTCTATATCGCTGTGTTTTCGTGCAACTCTCATACCTTCCCCTATATCGCTGTGTTTTCACGCACCTCTCATAATGTCCCCCATACTGCTGTGTATTCGCGCACCTCCCATAGAATCCCATATATCGCTGTGCCTTCGCGCACATCTCATAACTTCCCCTATATAGTCCTGTTTTCGCACACCTCCCATACCTTCCCTTTTATCGTTGTGTTTTCGTGCACCTCTCATACCTTCCCCTATATTGCTGTGTTTTTGCGCATCTCACATGGCCTCCCAAATATTGCCGTGTATTCATGCACATCTCATACAGTCCCTTATATCGCTGTGCTTTCGCTCACCTCCCATAGCTATGCCCACATCGCTGTGTTTTCGCGCACCTCTCATACCTTCATCTATATCGCTGTGTTTTCACTCACTTCTCATAACTTCTCATATATCGCCGTGTTTTCGCGGACCTCTCATAATTTCCCCTATATAGCCATGTTCTTGCACACCTCTCATAACTTCCACTATATCACTGTGTTTTCGCACACGTCCCATAGAATCCCCTGTATACGGTGTTTTCGGGCACCTCTCATAAGTTCTCCTATATCGCTGTATTTTTGCGCACCTCTCATACCTTCCCCTATATCGCCATGTTTTCAATCACATCTCATAACGTCCCCCATATTGCTGTGTATTCGCGCACCTCCCATAGAATCTCCTATATCGCTGTGCCTTCGCGCACATCTCATACCTTCCCCTATATTGTCCTGTTTTCGCGCACCTCCCATACCTTCCCTTTTATCGTTGTGTTTTCGTGCACCTCTCATACCTTCCCCTATATTGCTGTGTTTTCGCGCATCTCTCATGGCTTCCCCAATATTGCCGTGTATTCATGCACATCTCATACCGTCCCTTATATCGCTGTGCTTTCGCGCACCTCCCATAGCTACGCACACGTCGCTGCGTTTTCGCGCACCTCTCATACATTCCCCTATATCGCTGTCTTTTTGCGCACATCCCATTGCTTCATCTTAATCGCTGTGTTTTTGCTCACCTCTCATAGCTTCCCCTATATCACTGTGTTTTCACGCACGTCTCATGTCTTCACCTATATCGTTATGTTTTCGCTCCTGTCATTACTTCCATTATATCGCTGTGTTTTCTCACACCTCTGATACATTCCCCTGTATCGCCGTGTTGTCACGCACCTCTCATAATTTCCCCTACATCGCTGTATTATCGCACACCTCTCATACCTTCCCCTATATCATTGTGTTTTCGCGCACCCATCATACCTGCCCCTATATCGCCATGTTTTTATGCACATCTCATACCGTCTCCTATATCGCTGTGTTTTTGCGCACGTCCCATAGCGTCCCCTATATTGCTGTGTTTTCACGCACCTCTCATACCTTCCCCTATATCACCCTGTTTTCGCACACCTCCCATTCCTTCCCCTGTATCGCTGTGTTTTAGTGCACCTCTCATACCTTCCCCTGTATTGCCCTGTTTTCGCGCAGCTCCCATACCTTCCCCGATATCGCTGTATTTTCGTGCACCTCTCATACCTTCCCCTATATCGCTGTCTTTTAGCGCACCTCTCATACCTTCCCCTATGTCGCTCTGTTTTCGCTCCTCTCATAACGTCCCCTATATCGCTGTGTTTTCTTGCACCTCTGATGCATTCCCCTGTATCGCCGTGTTTTTACGCACCTCTCATACTTTTCCCTATATAGCCGTGTTTTTGCGCATCTCTCATGGCATCCCTGATATCGCCGTGTTTCATGCATATTTCATACATTCCCCTATATCGCTGTGTTTTCGCGCACCTCCCATAGCTTCCGCTACATCGCTGTGTTTTCGCGCACCTCTCATGCCTTCACCTATATCGCTGTCTTTTCGCACCCTGATAGAGCTTCAACTTTATCGCTGTATTTTTGCTCACCTCTCATACCTTCCCCAATATCGCCCTGTTTTCGCGCACCTCCCATACCTTCCCCTATATCGCTGTGTTTTTGTGCACCTCTCATACATTCCCCATATCACTGTGCTTTCACGCACCTCTCATACCTTCCGCTATGTCGCCCTGTTTTCGCACACCTCCCATACCGTCCCCTATATCGCTGTATTTTCGCACACCTCTCATGGCTTCCCCAATATAGCCGTGTTTTCATGCACATCTCATAACGTCTCCAAAATCCCTGTGTATTCACGCACCTCCCTTAGCATCCCCTATATCGCTGTGCCTTCGCGCATCGCTCATACCTTCCCTTATATCGCCCTGTTTCCCGTGCACCTCCCATGGCTTCGCCTACATCGCTGTGTTTTTGCGCACCTCTCATACCTTTCCCGATATCGCCGTGCTTTCGCGCACCTCTCATTTCTTCACCTATATCGCTGTGTTTCCGCTCCTCTCATTACTTCCCCCATATCGCTCTGTGTTCTCGCACTTCTGATACAGTTCCCTGTATCAACGTGTTTTCGCGCACCTCTCATAATTTCACCTATATCGCCGTGCTCTCGCACACCTCTCATATCTTCCCCATATCACTGTGTTTTCGCGCATGTCCAATAGCGTCCCCTATATCACTCTGTTTTCACGCACCTCTCATGTCTTCCCCTATATCACTGTGTTTTCGTGCATCTCCCATACCATCCCATATATTGCTGTGTTTCGCACACGTCTCATACCTTTCCCTATATCGCCCTGTTTTCGAGCACCTCCCATACCTTCCCCTATATTGCTGTGTTTTCGTGTACCTCTCATACCTCCCCTTATATCGCTGTGTTTTCACGCACCTCTCATAACTTCCCCTATATTGCCGTGTTTTTATGCACATCTCATAACATCCCCTATATCGCTGTGTATTCGCGCACCTCTCATACCTTCCTCTATATCGCCCTGTTTTCACACACATCCCATACCTTGCACTATATTGCCCTGTTTTCGCGCACCTCTCATGTCTTCCACTACATTGCTGTGTTTTCTGGCACCTCTGATGCATTCCCCTGTAACACCAAGTTTCCGCGCACCTCTCATACTTTCCCCTATATCGCCGTGTTTACGCGCACCTCTCATACCTGCCCATATATCGCCATGTTTTTATGCACATCTCATACCGTCTCCTATATCGCTGTGTTTTTGCGCACCTCCCATAGCATCCCCTATATCGCTGTGCCTTCGCGCACCTCTCATACCTTCCCCTATATTGCCGTGTTTTCATGCTCATCTCATAAACTCCCCATAATCGCTGGGTTTCCACGCATCTCTCATACCTTCCCCTATATCACTGTGTTTTCACGCACCTCTCATAACTTTCCCTATATCGCTGTGTTTTTGAGCACCTCTCATTGTTTCCCGTCTATCGCCGTGTATTCATGCACATCTCATACCGTCCCCTATATCGCTGTGTTTTTGTGCACCTCTCATATCTTCCTTAATATCGCTGCGTTTTCATGCACATCTCATCACGTTCCCTATATCGCTGTGTATTCACGCACCTCCCATAACATCCCCTATATCGCTGTGCCTTGCGCACCTCTCATAGCTTCCCCTATATCGCTGTCTTTTCGCGCTCATCCCATAGATTCACCTTTATCGCTGTGTTATTGCTCAGCTCTCATAGCTTCCCCTGTATCGCCGTGTTTTTGCTCACCTATCCTAGGTTCCCCCATATCGCCGTGTTTTCGCGCACGTCTCATGTCTTCACCGGGATCGCTATGTTTTTGCTCCTCTCATTACTTCCCCTATATCGCTGTGTTTTCTCGCACGTCTGATACATTCTCCCGTATCGCCGTGTTTTCGCGCACCTCTCATAATTTCACCTATATCGCCGTGTTCTCGCACATCTCTCATACCTTCCCCTATATCACTGTGTTTTCGCGCACGTCCCATAGAGTCCCCTATATTGCTGTGCTTTCGCGCAGCTCTCTTACCTTCCCCTACATCGCCCTGTTTTTGCGCACATCCCATAGCTTCCACTATATTGCCCTGTTTTCGCGCACCTCTCATGTCTTCCCCTATATCGCTGTGTTTTCTCGCACATCTGTGCCATTCGCCTGTAACGCCAAGTTTTCGCGCCCCTCTCATACTTTCCCCTATATCGCCGTGTTTTCGCACACCTCTCATAGCTTCCCATATATCGCCGTGTTTTCATACACATCTCATACCGTCCCCTATAACCCTGTGTCTTCGTGCACCTCTCATACCTTTCCGTATATCGCCGTGTTTTCATGCACATCTCATAACGTCCCCTATATTGCCGTACTTTTGCTCACCTCTCATAACTTCCTCTATATCGCCCTGTTTTCGCACACCTCTCATAACTTCCCCTATATCGCTGTGTTTTCGCACAACTCTCATGGTTTCCCCACTATCGCCGTGTATTCATGCACATCTCGTACCGTCCCGTATATCGCCCTGTTTTAGCTCACCTCTCATTCCTCCCCCTATATCGCCGTGTTTTTATGCACATCTCATACCGTCCCCTATATTACTGTGTTTTCGCGCACCTCCCATAGCATCCCCTATATCGCTGTGTTTTCGTGCACCTCTCATACCTCCCCCAATATCGCTGTGTTTTCACGCACCTCTCATAACTTCTCCCATATCGCTGCATTTTTGTGCACCTCTCGTGGCTTCCCCAATATCGCCGTGTTTTCATGCACGTCTGTTAATGTCCCCTATATCGCTGGGTATTCGCGCACCTCCCATAGCGTCCCCTATATCGCTGTGCTGTCGCTCACCTCTCATATCTTCCCCTATATCGCCCTGTTTTCGCACACCTCCCATACCTTCCCGTATATCGGTGTCTTTTCACACACCTCTCATGGCTTCCCCAATATCGCTGTGTTTTCACGCAATTCTCATGTCTTCACCTATATCGCTGTGTTTCCGCTCCTCTCATTACTTCCCCTATATCGCTCTGTGTTCTCGCACCTCTGATACATTCCCCTGTATCGCCGTGTTCTCGCACACCTCTCATATCTTCCCCTATATCGCTGAGTTTTCGCACACGTCCAATAGCGTCTCCTATATCGCTGTGTTTTCGCGCACCTCTCATACCTCCCCCTATATCGCCCTGTTTTCGCGCAAATCCCATAGCATCCCCTATATTGCTGTGTTTTCACACACCTCTCATAACTTCTCCTATATCACTGTGTTTTTGTGCACCTCTGATACCTTCCCTAATATCGCTGAGATTTCATGCACATCTCATCACATCCCCTATATCGCTGTATATTCACACACCTCCCATCGCATCCCCTATATCGCTGTGCCTTGCGCACCTCTCATAGCTTCCCCTATATTGCACATCTCATCACATCCCCTATATCGCTGTATATTCACACACCTCCCATCGCATCCCCTATATCGCTGTGCCTTGCGCACCTCTCATAGCTTCCCCTATATTGCTGTCTTTTCGCGCACATCTCCATAGATTCAGTTCTATCGCTGTGTTATTGCTCTCCTGTCATAGCTTCCCCTGCATCGCCGTGTTTTTGCTCACCTGTCATGTCTTCACCTAGATCACTATGTTTTCGCTCCTCTAAATACTTCCCCTATATCGCTGTGTTTTCTCGCACAATTGATACATTCTCCCGTATCGCCGTGTTTTCGCACACCTCTCATAATTTCCCCAATATCGCCGTGTTCTTGCACACCTCTCATACCTTCCCCTATATCGCTGTGTTTTCGCGCACCTCTCATACCTTCCCCTATATCGCCCTGTTTTCGCGCACATCCCATACCTTCCACTATATTGCCCTGTTTTCGCACACCTCTCATGTCTTCCACTACATCGCTGTGTTTTCTGGCACCTCTGATGCATTCCCATGTAACGCCAAGTTTTCGCGCACCTCTCATACCTCCCTGTATATCGCCATGTTTTTATGCACATCTCATACCGTCTCCTATATCGCTGTGTTTTCGCGCACCTCCCATAGCATCCCCTATATCACGGTGCCTTCGTGCACCTCTCATACCTTCCCCTATATCGCCGTGTTTTCATGCACATCTCATAACGTCCCCTATATCGCTGTGTATTTGCGCACCTCCCATACCATCCCCTATATCACTGTGCCTTCGCGCACCTCTCATGCATTCCCGTATATCGCTGTGTTTTTGCACACCGCTCATACCTTCCCCAATATCACCGTGTTTTCATGCACATCTCATAACGTCCCCAATGTCGCTGGGTTTTCACACACCTCTCATAACTTCCCCTATATCGCCCTGTTTTCGCGCTCCTCTCATACCTTCACCTATATCACTATGTTTTCACGCAGCTCTCATACCTTCCCCTATATCGATGTATTTTTGCGCACATCTCATACCTTCCGCTATATTGCTGTGCTTTCGTGCACCTCCCATAGCTTCGCCTACATCGCTGCTTTCGTGCACATCCCTTAGCTTCACCTTGATCGCTGTGTTATTGCTCACCTCTCATAGCTTACCCTATATCGCCGTGTTTTCACGCATCTCACATGTTTTCAGCTATATCGCTATGTTTTCGCTCCTATCATTACTTCCCCTATATCGCTGTGTTTTCATGCACATCTCATAACGTCCCCAATGTCGCTGGGTTTTCACACACCTCTCATAACTTCCCCTATATCGCCCTGTTTTTTTGTACCTCTCATACCTTCCCTAATATCACTGCGTTTTCATGCACATCTCATCACATCCACTATATCGCTGTGTATTCATGCACTTCCCATAGCATCCCCTATATCGCTGTGCCTTGCGCACCTCTCATAGCTTCCCCTATATCGCTGTCTTTTCACGCACATCCCATAGATTCACCTTTATCGCTGTGTTATTGCTCACCTCTCTTAGCTTCCCCTGTATCGCCGTGTTTTTGCTCACCTCTCATACCTTCCCCTATATCGCCATGTTTTCGCGCACCTCTCATATCTTCACCTAGGTCGCTATGCATTCGATCCTCTCAATACTTCCCCTGTATCGCTGGGTTTTCTCGCACATCTGATACATTCTCCCGTATCGCCGTGTTTTCGCACACCTGTCATAATTTCCCCTATATTGCCCTGTTTTCGCGCACCTCTCATGTATTCCACTAATTAGCTGTGATTTCTGGCACCTCTGATGCATTCCCCTGTAACGCCAAGTTTTCGCACACCTCTCATACTTTCCCCTATATCGCCGTATTTACGCGCACCTCTCATACCTCCCCCTATATCGCCATGTTTTTATGCACATCTCATACCGTCTCCTATATCGCTGTGTTTTCGCGCACCTCCCATAGCATCCCCTATATCGCTGTGCCTTCTTGAACCTCTCATACCTTCCCCTATATCGCTGTGTTTTCAGGCACCTCTCATGGCTTCCCCAATATCGCCGTGTATTCATGCACATCTCATACCGTCCCCTATATCGCTGTGTTTTCGCGCACCTCCCATAGCTTTGCCTACATCGCTGTTTTCGCGCACATCCCATAGCTTCACCTTGATCGCCGTGTTATTGCTCACCTCTCATAGCTTACCCTATATCGCCGTGTTTTCGCGCACCTCGCATGTCTTCACCTATATCGCTATGTTTTCGCTCGTATCATTAATTCCCCTATATCGCTGTGTTTTCTCGCACCTCTGATGCATTCTCCTGTATTGCCATGTTTTCGTGCACCTCTTACAATTTCCCCTATATCGCCGTGTTCTCGCACACCTCTCATACCTTCCCCATATCATTGTTTTTTTGCGCATGTCCCATAGCGTCCCCTATATCGCTGTGTTTTCTCGCACCTCTGATACATTCCCCTGTATCGCCGTGGTTTCGCGCACATCCCATAGGTTCCACTATACTGCCCTGTTTTTGCGCACCTCTCATGTCTTCCCCTATATCACGGTGTTTTCGCGCACCTCTCATAGCATCCCCTATATCGCTGTGCCTTCGCACACCTCTCATAACTTCCCCTATATCGCCCTGTTTTCGCGCACCTCGCATACCTTCCGCAATATTGCTGTGCCTTCGCGCACCTCTCATACATTCCCCTATATCGCCCTGTTTTCGCGCACCAATCATACCTTCCCCAATATCGCTGTGTTTTCATGCACCTCTCATACCTCCCCCTATATCGCTGTGTTTTCACACACCTCTCATAACTTCTCCTATATCGCTGTGTTTTTGTGCACCTCTCATACCTTCCCTAATATCACTGCGTTTTCATGCACATCTCATCACGTCCCCTATATCGCTGTGTTTTCTTGCACCTCTCATACCTCCCCCTATATCGCTGTGCTTGCGGACCTCTCATACCTTCCCCTATATCGCTGTCATTTCGCGCACATCCCATAGATTCACCTTTATCGCTGTGTTGTCACGCACATCTCATATCGTCCTCTATATCGCTGTATATTCGCACACCTCCCATAGCTTCCCTTATATCACTGTGCTTTCACGCACCTCTCATACCTTCCCAAATATCGCCCTGTTTTCGCGCACCTCCCATTCCTTCACCTATATCGCTGTTTTCGTGCACCTCTCATGCATTTCTGTATACCGCTGTGTTTTTGCACACCTCTCATACCATCCCCTATATCACGGTGTTTTCACGCAGCTCTCACACCTTCCCCTATATCGATGTATTTTTGCGCACATCTCATACCTTCCCCTATATCGCTGTGCTTTCGCGCACCTCCAATAGCTTCGCCTACATCGCTGTTTTCGTGCACATCCCTTAGCTTCACCTTGATCGCTGTGTTATTGCTCACCTCTCATAGCTTACCCTATATCGCCGTGTTTTCACGCACCTCGCATGTTTTCAGCTATATCGCTATGTTTTCGCTCCTATCATTACTTCCCCTATATCGCTGTGTTTTCTTGCACCTCTGATACATTCTCCTGTACTGCCATGTTTTCGCGCACCTCTTACAATTTCCCCTATATCGTCGTGTTCTCGCACACCTCTCATACCTTCCCCTATATCACTGTTTTTTTGCGCATGTTCCATAGCGTCCCCTATATCGCTGTGTTTTCAGGCACCTCTGATACATACCCCTGTATCGCCGTGGTTTCGCGCACATCCCACAGGTTCCACTATATTGCCCTGTTTTTGCGCACCTCTCATGTCTTCCCCTATATCGCTCTGCCTTCGTGCACCTCTCATACGTTCCCCCATATCGCCCTGTTTTCGCGCATCTCCTATACCTTCCCTTATATCACTGCGTTTTCGTACACCTTTCATATCTTCATCTATATCGCTGTGTTTTTGCACACCTCTCATAACTTCTCCAATATCGCTGTGTTTTTGTGCACCTCTCATACCTTCCCAAATATCACTGCGTTTTCATGCACATCTCATAACGTCCCCTATATCGCTGTGTATTCACGCACCTCCCATAGCATCCCCTATATCGCTGTGCCTTGCGCACCTCTCATAGCTTTCCTTATATCGCTGTCTTTTCGCGCACCTCTCATATCTTCACCTAGGTCGCTATGCATTCGATCCTCTCAATACTTCCCCTGTATCGCTGTGTTTTCTCGCACATTTGATACATTCTCCCGTATCGCCGTGTTTTCGCACACCTGTCATAATTTCCCCTACATTGCCCTGTTTTCGCGCACCTCTCATGTATTCCACTAATTAGCTGTGTTTTCTGGCACCTCTGATGCATTCCCCTGTAACGCCAAGTTTTCGCACACCTCTCATACTTTCCCCTATATCGCCGTATTTACGCGCACCTCTCATACCTCCCCCTATATCGCCATGTTTTTATGCACATCTCATACCGTCTCCTATATCGCTGTGTTTTCGCGCACCTCCCATAGCATCCCCTATATCGCTGTGCCTTCTTGAACCTCTCATACCTTCCCCTATATCGCTGTGTTTTCAGGCACCTCTCATGGCTTCCCCAATATCGCCGTGTATTCATGCACATCTCATACCGTCCCCTATATCACTGTGTTTTGGCGCACCTCCCATAGATTTGCCTACATCGCTGTTTTCGCGCACATCCCATAGCTTCACCTTGATCGCTGTGTTATTGCTCACCTCTCATTGCTTACCCTATATCGCCGTGTTTTCGCGCACCTCGCATGTCTTCACCTATATCGCTATGATTTCGCTCGTATCATTAATTCCCCTATATCGCTGTGTTTTCTCGCACCTCTGATGCATTCTCCTGTATTGCCATGTTTTCGTGCACTTCTTACAATTTCCCCTATATCGCCGTGTTCTCGCACACCTCTCATACCTTCCCCATATCATTGTTTTTTTGCGCATGTCCCATAGCGTCCCCTATATCGCTGTGTTTTCTCGCACCTCTGATACATTCCCCTGTATCGCCGTGGTTTCGCGCACATCCCATAGGTTCCACTATATTGCCCTGTTTTTGCGCACCTCTCATGTCTTCCCCTATATCACGGTGTTTTCGCGCACCTCTCATAGCATCCCCTATATCGCTGTGCCTTCGCGCACCTCTCATAACTTCCCCTATATCGCCCTGTTTTCGCGCACCTCGCATACCTTCCCCAATATCGCTATGTTTTAGTGCACCTCTCATACCTTTCCTTATATCGCTGTGTTTTCACTCACCTCTCATAACTTCTCCTATATCACTGTATTTTTGCGCAGCTCTTATACCTTCCCCTATATTGTCGTGTTTTCATGCACATCTCATAACGTCCCCTATATCGCTGTGTATTCGCGCACATCCCATAGCATCCCTTATATTGCTGTGCCTTCGCGCACCTCTCATACATTCCCCTATATCGCCCTGTTTTTGCGCACCTATCATACCTTCCCCTATATCGCTGTGTTTTCATGCACCTCTCATACCTCCCCCTATATCGCTGTGTTTTCACACACCTCTCATAACTTCTCCTATATCGCTGTGTTTTTGTGCACCTCTCATACCTTCCCTAATATCACTGCGTTTTCATGCACATCTCATCACGTCCCCTATATCGCTGTGTTTTCGTGCACCTCTCATACCTCCCCCTATATCGCTGTGCTTGCGGACCTCTCATACCTTCCCCTATATCGCTGTCATTTCGCGCACATCCCATAGATTCACCTTTATCGCTGTGTTGTCATGCACATCTCATACCTTCCCAAATATCGCCCTGTTTTCGCGCACCTCCCATTCCTTCACCTATATCGCTGTTTTCGTGCACCTCTCATGCATTTCCGTATACCGCTGTGTTTTTGCACACCTCTAATATCTTCCCCTATATCACCGTCTTTTCACGCACCTCTCATAACCTCCCCTCTATCGCCCTGTTTTCGAGCTCCTCTCATACCTTCCCCTATATCACTGTGTTTTCACGCAGCTCTCATACCTTCCCCTATATCGCTGTGTTTTCGCACACCTCTCATGGCTTCCCGATTATCGCCGTGTATTCATGCACATCTCATAATGTCCCCTATATCGCTGGGTTTTTACGCACCTCTCATAACTTCCCCTATATCGCCCTGCTTTTGAGCACCTTCCATACCTTCCCCTATATCGCTGTCTTTTCGCGCACATCCCATAGATTTGCCTTTATCGCTGTGTTATTGCTCACCTCTCATAGCTTCCCCTGTATCGCTGTGTTTTTGCTCACCCCTCATAGCGTCCCCCATATCGCCGTGTTTTTGTGCACCTCTCATGTCTTCACCTAGATCGCTATGTTTTCGCTCCTCTCAATACTTCCCCTATATCACTGTGTTTTCTCACGCCTCTGATACGTTCGCCCGTATCGCCGTGTTTTCGCACACCTCTCATAATTTCCCTGATATCGCCGTGTTCTCGCACACCTCTCATACCTTCCCCTGTATCGCTGTGTTTTCGTGCACCTCTCATACCTTCACACCTTCCCCTATATCGCTGTGTTTTCACTCACCTCTCATAACTTCTCATATATCGCCGTGTTTTCGCGGACCTCTCATAATTTCCCCTATATAGCCATGTACTTGCACACCTCTCATACCTTCCACTATATCACTGTGTTTTCGCGCACCTCCCATAGAATCCCCTATATCGCTGTGCTTCGCGCACATCTCATAACTTCCCCAATATAGTCCTGTTTTCGCAGACCTCCCATACCTTCCCTTTTATCGTTGTGTTTTCGTGCACCTCTCATAACTTTCCCTATATTGCTGTGTTTTCGCGCATCTCTCATGGCCTCCCAAATATTGCCGTGTATTCATGCACATCTCATACCGTCCCTTATATCGCTGTGCTTTCGCGCACCTCCCATAGCTATGCCCACGTCGCTGTGTTTTCGCGCACCTCTCATACCTTCACCTATATCGCTGTGTTTTCACTCACTTCTCATAACTTCTCATATATCGCCGTGTTTTCGCGGACCTCTCATAATTTCCCCTATATAGCCATGTTCTTGCACACCTCTCATAACTTCCACTATATCACTGTGTTTTCGCGCATGTCACATAGCATCCCCTGTATCGCGGTGTTTTCGGGCACCTCTCATACCTTTCCCTGTATCGCCATGTTTTCGCGCATATCCCATAGCTTCCACTATATAGCCCTGTTTTCGAGCACGCTCATGTCTTCCCCTATATCACTGTGTTTTCGCGCACCTCCCATACCTTCCTCTATATCGCTGTGTTTTCGTGCACCTCTCATACCTTCCCCTATATCGCTGTGTTTTCAATCACATCTCATAACGTCCCCCATATTGCTGTGTATTCGCGCACCTCCCATAGAATCTCCTATATCGCTGTGGCTTCGCGCACATCTCATACCTTCCCGTATATCGTCCTGTTTTCGCGCACCTCCCATACCTTCCCTTTTATCGTTGTGTTTTCGTGCACCTCTCATACCTTCCCCTATATTGCTGTGTTTTCGCGCATCTCTCATGGCTTCCCCAATATTGCCGTGTATTCATGCACATCTCATACCGTCCCTTATATCGCTGTGCTTTCGCGCACCTCCCATAGCTACGCACACGTCGCTGCGTTTTCGCGCACCTCTCATACATTCCCCTATATCGCTGTCTTTTTGCGCACATCCCATAGCTTCATCTTTATCGCTGTGTTTTTGCTCACCTCTCATAGCTTCCCCTATATCACTGTGTTTTCACGCACCTCTCATGTCTTCACCTATATCGCTATGTTTTCGCTCCTGTCATTACTTCCATTATATCGCTGTGTTTTCTCACACCTCTGATACATTCCCCTGTATCGCCGTGTTGTCACGCACCTCTCATAATTTCCCCTACATCGCTGTATTCTCGCACACCTCTCATACCTTCCCCTATATCATTGTGTTTTCGCGCACGTCCCATAGCGTCCCCTATATCGCTGTGTTTTCGCGCACCTCTCATACCTTCCCTATATCGCCCTGTTTTCGCACACCTCCCATTCCTTCCCCTGTATCGCTGTGTTTTAGTGCACCTCTCATACCTTCCCCTATATTGCCCTGTTTTCGCGCAGCTCCCATACCTTCCCCGATATCGCTGTGTTTTCGTGCAACTCTCATACCTTCCCCTATGTCGCTCTGTTTTCGCTCCTCTCATAACGTCCCCTATATCGCTGTGTTTTCTTGCACCTCTGATGCATTCCCCTGTATCGCCGTGTTTTTATGCACCTCTCATACTTTTCCCTATATAGCCGTGTTTTTGCGCATCTCTCATGGCATCCCCGATATCGCCGTGTTTCATGCATATTTCATACATTCCCCTCTATCGCTGTGTTTTCGCGCACCTCCCATAGCTTCCGCTACATCGCTGTGTTTTCGCGCACCTCTCATGCCTTCACCTATATCGCTGTCTTTTCGCACCCTGATATAGCTTCAACTTTATCGCTGTGTTTTTGCTCACCTCTCATACCTTCCACTCTTTCGCCGTGTTTTCGCGCACATCTCATGTCTTCCCCTATATCGCTGTGTTTTTGCTGCTCTCATAACTTCCCCTATATCACTGTGTTTTCTCGCACCTCTGATGCATTCCCCTGTATTGCGATGTTTTCGTGCACCTCTCATACCTTCCCCAATATTGCCCTGTTTTCGCGCACCTCCCATACCTTCCCCTATATCGCTGTGTTTTTGTGCACCTCTCATACATTCCCCATATCACTGTGCTTTCACACACCTCTCATACCTTCCGCTATGTCGCCCTGTTTTCGCACACCTCCCATACCGTCCCCTATATCGCTGTATTTTCGCACACCTCTCATGGCTTCCCCAATATATCCGTGTTTTCATGCACATCTCATAACGTCTCCTATATCCCTGTGTATTCACGCACCTCCCTTAGCATCCCCTATATCGCTGTGCCTTCGCGCATCGCTCATACATTCCCCTATATCGCCCTGTTTCCCGTGCACCTCCCATGGCTTCGCCTACATCGCTGTGTTTTTACGCACCTCTCATGCCTTTCCCTATATCACCGTGGTTTCGCGCACCTCTCATTTCTTCACCTATATCGCTGTGTTTCCGCTCCTCTCATTACTTCCCCTATATCGCTCTGTGTTCTTGCACTTCTGATACAGTTCCCTGTATCAACGTGTTTTCGCGCACCTCTCATAATTTCACCTATATCGCAGTGCTCTCGCACACCTCTCATATCTTCCCCATATCACTGTGTTTTCGCGCACGTCCAATAGCGTCCCCTATATCACTCTGTTTTCACGCACCTCTCATGTCTTCCCCTATATCACTGTGTTTTCGTGCATCTCCCATACCATCCCATATATTGCTGTGTTTCGCACACGTCTCATGCCTTTCCCTATATCGCCCTGTTTTCGAGCACCTCCCATACCTTCCCCTATATTGCTGTGTTTTCGTGTACCTCTCATACCTCCCCTTATATCGCTGTGTATTCGCGCACCTCTCATAACTTCCCCTATATCGCTGTGCCTTCGTGCACCTCTCATACCTTCCGCTATATTGCCCTGTTTCGCGCATCTCCTATACCTTCCCTTATATCACTGCATTTTCGTGCACCTTTCATACCTTCTCCTATATCGCTGTGTTTTCGCACACCTCTCATAACTTCTCCTATATCGCTGTGTTTTTGTGCAACTCTCATACCTTCCCAAATATCACTGCGTTTTCATGCACATCTCATCACGTCCACTATATCGCTGTATATTCACGCACCTCCCATTGCATCCCCTATATCGCTGTGCCTTGAGCACCTCTCATAGCTTCCCCTATATCGCTGTCTTTTTGCGCACATCCCATAGATTCACCTTTATCGCTGTGTTATTGCTCACTTCTCATAGCTTCCCCTGTATCGCCGTGTTTTTGCGCACCTCTCATGTCTTCACCTAGATCGCTATGTATTCGATCCTCTCAATACTTCCCCTATACCGCTGTGTTTTCTCGCACATCTGATACATTCTCCCGTACCGCCGTGTTTTCGCACACCTGTCATAATTTCCCCTATATTGCCCTGTTTTTGCGCACCTCTCATGTATTCCACTAATTAGCTGTGTTTTCTGTCACCTCTAATGCATTCCCCTGTAACGCCAAGTTTTCGCACACCTCTCATACTTTCCCCTATATCGCCGTATTTACGCGCACCTCTCATACCTCCCCCTATATCGCCATGTTTTTATGCACATCTCATACGTCTCCTATATCGCTGTGTATTCACACACCTCCCATAGCATCCCCTATATCGCTGTGCCTTGAGCACCTCTCATAGCTTCCCCTATATCGCTGTCTTTTTGCGCACATCCCATAGATTCACCTTTATCGCTGTGTTATTGCTCACTTCTCATAGCTTCCCCTGTATCGCCGTGTTTTTGCGCACCTCTCATGTCTTCACCTAGATCGCTATGTATTCGATCCTCTCAATACTTCCCCTATACCGCTGTGTTTTCTCGCACATCTGATACATTCTCCCGTACCGCCGTGTTTTCGCACACCTGTCATAATTTCCCCTATATTGCCCTGTTTTTGCGCACCTCTCATGTATTCCACTAATTAGCTGTGTTTTCTGTCACCTCTAATGCATTCCCCTGTAACGCCAAGTTTTCGCACACCTCTCATACTTTCCCCTATATCGCCGTATTTACGCGCACCTCTCATACCTCCCCCTATATCGCCATGTTTTTATGCACATCTCATACGTCTCCTATATCGCTGTGTATTCACACACCTCCCATAGCATCCCCTATATCGCTGTGCCTTGAGCACCTCTCATAGCTTCCCCTATATCGCTGTCTTTTTGCGCACATCCCATAGATTCACCTTTATCGCTGTGTTATTGCTCACTTCTCATAGCTTCCCCTGTATCGCCGTGTTTTTGCGCACCTCTCATGTCTTCACCTAGATCGCTATGTATTCGATGCTCTCAATACTTCCCCTATACCGCTGTGTTTTCTCGCACATCTGATACATTCTCCCGTACCGCCGTGTTTTCGCACACCTGTCATAATTTCCCCTATATTGCCCTGTTTTTGCGCACCTCTCATGTATTCCACTAATTAGCTGTGTTTTCTGTCACCTCTAATGCATTCCCCTGTAACGCCAAGTTTTCGCACACCTCTCATACTTTCCCCTATATCGCCGTATTTACGCGCACCTCTCATACCTCCCCCTATATCGCCATGTTTTTATGCACATCTCATACGTCTCCTATATCGCTGTGTATTCACGCACCTCCCATAGCATCCCCTATATCGCTGTGCCTTCGTGAACCTCTCATACTTTCCCCAATATCGCCGTGTATTCATGCACATCTCATACCGTCCCCTATATCTCTGTGTTTTAGCGCACCTCCCATAACTTCACCTTGATCGCTGTGTTATTGCTCACCTCTCATAGCTTACCCTATATCGCCATGTTTTCGCGCACCTCGCATGTCTTCACCTATATCGCTATGTTTTCGCGCCTATCATTAATTCCCCTATATCGCTGTTTTTTCTCGCACCTCTGATGCATTCTCCTGTATTGCCATGTTTTCGTGCACCTCTTACAATTTCCCCTATATCGCCGTGTTCTCGCACACCTCTCATACCTTCCCCTATATCACTGTTTTTTTGCACGTCCCATAGCGTCCCCTATATCGCTGTGTTTTCTCGCACCTCTGATACATTCCCCTGTATCGCCGTGGATTCGCGCATATCCCATAGGTACCAATATATTGCCCTGTTTTTGCGCACCTCTCATGTCTTCCCCTATATCACGGTGGTTTCGCGCACCTCTCATAGCATCCCCTATATCGCTGTGCCTTCGCACACCTCTCATAACTTCCCCTATATCGCCCTGTTTTCGCGCACCTCCCATACCTTCCCCAATATCGCTGTGTTTTCGTGCACCTCTCATACCTTCCCTTATATCGCTGTGTTTTCGCGCACCTCTCATGCCTTCACCTATATCGCTGTCTTTTCGCACCCTGATATAGCTTCAACTTTATCGCTGTGTTTTTGCTCACCTCTCATACCTTCCACTCTTTCGCCGTGTTTTCGCGCACATCTCATGTCTTCCCCTATATCGCTGTGTTTTCGCGGCTCTCATAACTTCCCCTATATCACTGTGTTTTCTCGCACCTCTGATGCATTCCCCTGTATTGCGATGTTTTCGTGCACCTCTCATACCTTCCCCAATATTGCCCTGTTTTCGCGCACCTCCCATACCTTCCCCTATATCGCTGTGTTTTTGTGCACCTCTCATACATTCCCCATATCACTGTGCTTTCACACACCTCTCATACCTTCCGCTATGTCGCCCTGTTTTCGCACACCTCCCATACCGTCCCCTATATCGCTGTATTTTCGCACACCTCTCATGGCTTCCCCAATATATCCGTGTTTTCATGCACATCTCATAACGTCTCCTATATCCCTGTGTATTCATGCACCTCCCTTAGCATCCCCTATATCGCTGTGCCTTCGCGCATCGCTCATACATTCCCCTATATCGCCCTGTTTCCCGTGCACCTCCCATGGCTTCGCCTACATCGCTGTGTTTTTACGCACCTCTCATGCCTTTCCCTATATCACCGTGGTTTCGCGCACCTCTCATTTCTTCACCTATATCGCTGTGTTTCCACTCCTCTCATTACTTCCCCCATATCACTCTGTGTTCTTGCACTTCTGATACAGTTCCCTGTATCAACGTGTTTTCGCGCACCTCTCATAATTTCACCTATATCGCAGTGCTCTCGCACACCTCTCATATCTTCCCCATATCACTGTGTTTTCGCGCACGTCCAATAGCGTCCCCTATATCACTCTGTTTTCACGCACCTCTCATGTCTTCCCCTATATCACTGTGTTTTCGTGCATCTCCCATACCATCCCATATATTGCTGTGTTTCGCACACGTCTCATGCCTTTCCCTATATCGCCCTGTTTTCGAGCACCTCCCATACCTTCCCCTATATTGCTGTGTTTTCGTGTACCTCTCATACCTCCCCTTATATCGCTGTGTATTCGCGCACCTCTCATAACTTCCCCTATATCGCTGTGCCTTCGTGCACCTCTCATACCTTCCGCTATATTGCCCTGTTTCGCGCATCTCCTATACCTTCCCTAATATTACTGCATTTTCATGCACATCTCATCACGTCCCCTATATCGCTGTGTTTTCGTGCACCTCTCATACCTCCCCCTATATCGCTGTGCCTTGCGGACCTCTCATAACTTCCTCTATATCGCTGTCTTTTCGCGCACATCCCATAGATTCACCTTTATCGCTGTGTTATTGCTCACCTCTCATAGCTTCCCCTATATCGCCGTGTTGTCATGCAGATCTCATAACGTCCTCTATATCGCTGTATATTCGCGCACCTCCCATAGCTTCCCCTATATCACTGTGCTTTCGCGCACCTCTCATACCTTACCAAATATCGCCCTGCTTTCGCGCACCTCCCATTCCTTCACCTATATCGCTGTTTTCGTGCACCTCTCATGCATTCCCGTATACCGCTGTGTTTTTGCACACCTCTCATACCTTCCCCAGTATCACCGTGTTTTCACGCACCTCTCATAACCTCCCCTCTATCGCCCTGTTTACGCGCTCCTCTCATACCTTCACCTGTATCACTGTGTTTTCACGTAGCTCTCGTACCTTCCCCTATAGCACTGTGTTTTTGCACACCTCTCATGGCTTCCCGACTATCGCCGTGAATTCATGCACATCTCATACCTTCCCCTATATCGCTGTGCTTTCGCGCACCTCCCATAGCTTCGCCTACATCGCTGTTTTCGCGCACCTCTCATACCTTCCCCTATATCGATGTATTTTTGTGCACATCTCATACCTTTCCCTATATTGATGTGTTTTCATGCATATCTCATAACATCCCCTATATACCTCTGTATTTGCGCACCTCCCATACTATCCCCTATATCACTGTGCCTTCGCGCACCTCTCATGTATTCCCATATATCGCCCTATTTTCGCACACCTCCCATACCGTCCCCTATATCGCTGTATTTTCGCACACCTCTCATGGCTTCCCCAATATCGCCGTGTTTTCATGCACATCTCATAACGTCTCCTATAACTCTGTGTATTCACGCACCTCCCATAGCATCTCCTATATCGCTGTGCCTTCGCACACCGCTCATACCTTCCCCTATATTGACCTGTTTCCCGCGCACCTCCCATGGCTTCGCATATATCGCTGTGTTTTTGCGCACCTCTCATACCTTCCCCTATATCGCCCTGTTTTCGCGCACATCTATAACTTCAACATTATCGCTGTGTTATTGCTTACGTCTCATAGCTTCCCCTATATCGCCATGTTTTCGCGCACCTCTCATGTCTTCACCTATATCGCTGTGTTTCCGCTCCTCTCATTACTTCCCCTATAACGCTCTGTGTTCTCGCACTTCTGATACTGTTCCCTGTATCAACGTGTTTTCGCTCAACTCTCATAATTTCACCTATATCGCCGTGTTCTCGCACACCTCTCATATCTTCCCCTATATCACTGTGTTTTCGCGCACGTGCAATAGCGTCCCCTATATCGCTGTGTTTTCACGCACCTCTCATGTCTTCCCCTTTATCACTGTGTTTTCGTGCACCTCCCATACCATCCCCTATATTGCTGTGCCTTCGCACACCTCTCATACCTTTCCCTATATCGCCCTGTTTTCGAGCACCCCCCATACCTTCCCATATATCGCTGTGTTTTCATGCACATCTCATCACGTCCCCTATATCGCTGTGTATTCGCGCACCTCCCATAGCATCCCCTATATCGCTGTCTTTTCGCGCACATCCCATAGATTCAGCTTTATCGCCGTGTTCTCGCACACCTCTCATACCTTCCCCTATATCACTGTTTTTTTACGCATGTTCCATAGCGTCCCCTATATCGCTGTGTTTTCTGGCACCTCTGATACATTCCCCTGTATCGCCGTGGTTTCGCGCACATCCCACAGGTTCCACTATATTGCCCTGTTTCTGTGCAGCTCTCATGTCTTCCCCGATATCGCTGTGCTTTCGCGCACCTCTCATAACTTCCCCTATATCGCCCTGTTTTCGCGCACCTCCCATACCTTCCCCAATATCGCTGTGTTTTCGTGCACCTCTCATACCTTCCCTTATATCGTTATGTTTTCACGCACCTCTCATAAATTCTCCTATATCGCTGTATTTTTGCGCAGTTCTTATACCTTCCCCTATATTGCCGTGTTTTCATGCACATCTCATAACGTCCCCTATATCACTGTGTATTCGCGCACCTCCCATAGCATCCCTTATATTGCTGTGCCTTCGCGCACATCTCATACCTTCCCCTATGTCACCCTGTTTTCGCACACCTCCCATACCGTCCCCTATATCGCTGTATTTTCGCACACCTCTCATGGCTTCCCCAATATCGCCGTGCCTTCGCGCACATCTCATACCTTCCCATATATCGCCCTGTTTGCGCGCACCTTCCATACCTCCCCCTGTATCGCTGTGTTTTCACGCACCTCTCATAATTTCTCCTTATCGCCGTATTTTTGCGCACCTCTCATGGCTTCCCCAATATCGCCGTGTTTTCATGCACATCTCTTAACGTCCCATATATCGCTGTGCATTTGCGCACCTGCCATAGCATCCCCTATATCGCTGTGCCTTAACGCACCTCTCATACCTTCCCCTATGTCGCCCTGTTTTCGCACACCTCCCATAGCATCCCCTATATCGCTGTGCCTTCGCGCACCGCTCATACCTTCCCCTATATCGCCCTGTTTACCACGCACCTCCCATGGATTCGCCTACATCGCTGTGTTTTTGTGCACCTCTCATACCTTCCCCTATATCGCCCTGTTTTTGCGCACATCCATTAACTTCACCTTTATCACTGTGTTATTGCTTACCTCTCATAGCTTCCCCTATATCGCCGTGTTTTCGTGCACCTCTCATGTCTTCACCTATATCACTGTGTTTCTGCACCTCTCATTACTTCCCCTATATCACTCTGTTCTCGCACTTCTGATACAGTTCCCTGTATCAACGTGTTTTCGCGCACCTCTCATAATTTCACCTTTCTCGCCCTGTTCTCGCACACCTCTCATATCTTCCCCTATATCACTGTTTTTTTGCGCATGTCCCAAAGCGTCCCCTATATCGCTGTGTTTTCTCGCCCCTCTGATACATTACCCTGTATCGTCGTGGTTTCGCGCACATCCCATACCTTCCCCAATATCGCTGTGTTTTCGTGCACCTCTCATACCTTCCCTTCTCTCGCTATGTTTTCACGCACCTCTCATCACTTCTCCTATATCACTGTATTTTTGTGCAGCTCTTATACCTTCCCCTATATCGCTTTGTTTTCATGCACATCTCATAGCGTCCTCTATATCGCTGTGTATTCGCGCACTTCCCATAGCATCCCTTATATTGCTGTGCCTTCGCTCACCTCTCATACCTTCCCCTATATCGTCCTGTTTTCGCGCACCTTCCATACCTTCCCCTATATCGCTGTGTTTTCATGCACCTCTTATACCTCCCCCTATATCGCTGTGTTTTCACGCACCTCTCATAATTTCTCCTATATCGCTGTATTTTTGCTCACCTCTCATGGCTTCCCCAATATCGCCGCATTTTCATGCACATCTCTTAACGTCCCATATATCGCTGTGTATTCGCGCAACTGCCATAGCATCCCCTATATCGCTGCGCCTTCATACACCTCTCATACCTTCCCCTATATCGCCCTGTTTCCCGTGCACCTCCCATGGCTTCGCTTACATCGCTGCGTTTTTGCGCACCTCTCATACCTTCCCCTATATCGCCGTGTTCTCGCACACCTCTCATATCTTCCCCTATATCACTGTGTTTTCACGCACATCCAATAGCGTCCCCTATATCGCTCTGTTTTCACGCACCTCTCATGTCTTCCCCTATATCGCTGTGTTTCCGCTCCTCTCATTACTTCCCCTATAACGCTCTGTGTTCTCGCACTTCTGATACTGTTCCCTGTATCAACGTGTTTTCGCTCAACTCTCATAATTTCACCTATATCGCCGTGTTCTCGCACACCTCTCATATCTTCCCCTATATCACTGTGTTTTCGCGCACGTGCAATAGCGTCCCCTATATCGCTGTGTTTTCACGCACCTCTCATGTCTTCCCCTATATCGCTGTGTTTTCGTGCACCTCCCATACCATCCCCTATATTGCTGTGCCTTCGCACACCTCTCATACCTTTCCCTATATCGCCCTGTTTTCGAGCACCCCCCATACCTTCCCATATATCGCTGTGTTTTCGTGTATCTCTCATAACTTCTCCTGTATTGCTGTATTTTTGCGTACCTATCATAACTTCCCCTATATTGCCGTGTTTTTATGCACATCTCATAGCATCCCCTATATCGCTGTGCCTTCGCGCACCTCTCATACCTTCCCCTATATCGCACAGTTTTCGCGCACCTCCGATTCCTTCCCCTATATCGCTGTGTTTTCGTGCACCTTTCATACCTTCCCCTATATCGCTGTGTTTTCACACACCTCTCATAACTTCTCCTATATCACTGAGTTTTTGTGCACCTCTAATACCTTCCCTAATATCGCTGAGTTTTCATGCACATCTCATCACGTCCCCTATATCGCTGTGTATTCGCGCACCTCCCATAGCATCCCCTATATCGCTGTCTTTTCGCGCACATCCCATAGATTCAGCTTTATCGCTGTGTTATTGCTCACCTCTCATAACTTCCCCTGAATCGCCGAGTTTTTGCACACCTCTCATGTCTTCACCTAGATCGCTATGTTTTCGCTCCTCTCAATACTTCCCCTATATCGCTGTGTTTTCTCGCACAATTGATACATTCTCCCGTATCGCTGTGCCTTCGTACACCTCTCATTATTTCTCCTATATCGCCGTGTTCTCGCGCACTTCTCATACCTTCCCTTATATCACTGCGTTTTCGTGCACCTCTCATACCTTCCCCTATATGGCTGTGTTTTCATGCACATCTCATAACGTCCCCTATATCGCTGTGTATTCGTGCATCTCCCATTCCTTCCCGAATATATCTCTGTGTTTTCATGCACCTTTCATATCTTCCCCTATATCGCTGTGTTTTCGCACACCTCTCATAACTTCTTCTATATCGCTGTGTTTTTGTGCACCTCTGATAACTTCCCTAATATGGCTGCGTTTTCATGCACATCACATCACGTCCCCTATATCGCTGTGTATTCACGCACCTCCAATAGCATCCCCTATATCGCTGTGCCTTGCGCACCTCTCATAGCTTCCCCTATATCGCTGTCTTTTCGCGCACATCCCATAGATTCACCTCTATCGCTGTGTTATTGCTCACCTCTCATAGCTTCCCCTGTATCGCCGTGTTTTAGCTCACCTCTCCTAGCTTCCCCTATATCGCCGTGTTTTCACGCACCTCTCATGTCTTCACCTAGATCGCGATGTTTTCGCTCCTCTCAATGCTTCCCCTATATCGCTGTGTTTTCTCACACATCTGATACATTCTCCCGTATCGCCGCGTATTCGCACACCTCTCATAATTTCCCCTATATCGCCGTGTTCTCGCAGACCTCTCATACCTTACCCTATATCACTTTGTTTTCGCGCACCTCTCATACATTCCCCTATATCGCCCTGTTTTTGCGCACATCCCATAACTTCACCTTTATCGCTGTGTTATTGCTTACCTCTCATAGCTTCCCCTATATCGCCGTGTTTTCACGCACCTCTCATGTCTTCACCTATATCGCTGCGTTTCTGCTCCTCTCATTACTTCCCCTACATCGCTCTGTGTTCTCGCACTTCTGATATAGTTCCCTGTATCAACGTGTTTTCGCGCACCTCTCATAATTTCACCTATATCGCCCTGTTCTCGCACACCTCTCATATCTTCCCCTATATCACTGTGTTTTCGCGCATGTCCAATAGCGTTCCCTATATCGCTGTGTTTTCACGCACCTCTCATGTCTTCCCCTATATCACTGTGTTTTCACGCACCTCCCATAGCATCCTCTATATTACTGTGCCTTCGCACACCTCTCATACCTTCCCCTATATCACTGTGTTTTCACGCAGCTCTCATACCTTCCCCTATATCGCTATGCTTTCGCGCACCTCCCATAGCTTCGTCTACATCGCTGTTTTCGCGCACCTCTCATACCTTCCCCTATATCGATGTATTTTTGCACACATCTCATACCTTCCCCTATATTGATGTGTTTTCATGCACATCTCATAACGTCCCCTATATCGCTGGGTATTTGCGCAACTCCCATACCATCCCTTATATCACCGTGCCTTCGCACACCTCTCATGCATTCCCGTATATCGCCCTGTTTTCGCGCACCTCCCATAGCTTCGCCTACATCGCTGTTTTCGTGCACATCCCTTAGCTTCACCTTGATCGCTGTGTTATTGCTCACCTCTCATAGCTTACCCTATATCGCCGTGTTTTCACGCACCTCGCATGTCTTCACCTATATCACTATGTTTTCGCTCCTATCATTACTTCCCCTATATCGCTGTGTTTTCTCGCACCTCTGATGCATTCTCCTGTATTGCCATGTTTTCGTGCACCTCTTACAATTTCCCCTATATCGCCGTGTTCTCGCACACCTCTCATACCTTCCCCTATATCACTGATTTTTTGCGCATGTCCCATAGCGTCCCCTATATCGCTGTGTTTTCTGGCACCTCTGATACATTCCCCTGTATCGCCGTGGTTTCGC
The DNA here is from genome assembly GCF_030028105.1 of Mobula birostris. NCBI lineage: Eukaryota > Metazoa > Chordata > Chondrichthyes > Myliobatiformes > Myliobatidae > Mobula > Mobula birostris. The sequence continues at coordinate 59,100 of NW_027274860.1, forward strand.
GCACATCCCACAGGTTCCACTATATTGCCCTGTTTCTGCGCAGCTCTCATGTCTTCCCCGATATCGCTGTGCTTTCGCGCACCTCTCATAACTTCCCCTATATCGCCGTTTTCGCGCACCTCCCATACCTTCCCCAATATCGCTGTGTTTTCGTGCACCTCTCATACCTTCCCTTATATCGTTATGTTTTCACGCACCTCTCATAAATTCTCCTATATCGCTGTATTTTTGCGCAGCTCTTATACCTTCCCCTATATTGCCGTGTTTTCATGCACATCTCATAACGTCCTCTATATCACTGTGTATTCGCGCACCTCCCATAGCATCCCTTATATTGCTGTGCCTTCGCTCACATCTCATACCTTCCCCTATGTCGCCCTGTTTTCGCACACCTCCCATACCGTCCCCTATATCGCTGTATTTTCGCACACCTCTCATGGCTTCCCCAATATCGCCGTGCCTTCGCGCACATCTCATACCTTCCCATATATCGCCCTGTTTGCGCGCACCTTCCATACCTCCCCCTATATCGCTGTGTTTTCACGCACCTCTCATAATTTCTCCTTATCGCCGTATTTTTGCGCACCTCTCATGGCTTCCCCAATATCGCCGTGTTTTCATGCACATCTCTTAACGTCCCATATATCGCTGTGCATTTGCGCACCTGCCATAGCATCCCCTATATCGCTGTGCCTTAACGCACCTCTCATACCTTCCCCTATGTCGCCCTGTTTTCGCACACCTCCCATAGCATCCCCTATATCGCTGTGTCTTCGCGCACCGCTCATACCTTCCCCTATATCGCCCTGTTTACCACGCACCTCCCATGGATTCGCCTGCATCGCTGTGTTTTTGTGCACCTCTCATACCTTCCCCTATATCGCCCTGTTTTTGCGCACATCCATTAACTTCACCTTTATCACTGTGTTATTGCTTACCTCTCATAGCTTCCCCTATATCGCCGTGTTTTCGTGCACCTCTCATGTCTTCACCTATATCGCTGTGTTTCTGCACCTCTCAGTACTTCCCCTATATCACTCTGTTCTCGCACTTCTGATACAGTTCCCTGTATCAACGTGTTTTCGCGCACCTCTCATAATTTCACCTATATCGCCCTGTTCTCGCACACCTCTCATATCTTCCCCTATATCACTGTTTTTTTGCGCATGTCCCATAGCGTCCCCTATATCGCTGTGTTTTCTCGCCCCTCTGATACATTACCCTGTATCGTCGTGGTTTCGCGCACATCCCATACCTTCCCCAATATCGCTGTGTTTTCGTGCACCTCTCATACCTTCCCTTCTCTCGCTATGTTTTCACGCACCTCTCATCACTTCTCCTATATCACTGTATTTTTGTGCAGCTCTTATACCTTCCCCTATATCGCTGTGTTTTCATGCGCATCTCATAGCGTCCTCTATATCGCTGTGTATTCGCGCACTTCCCATAGCATCCCTTATATTGCTGTGCCTTCGCTCACCTCTCATACCTTCCCCTATATCGCCCTGTTTTCGCGCACCTTCCATACCTTCCCCTATATCGCTGTGTTTTCATGCACCTCTCATACCTCCCCCTATATCGCTGTGTTTTCACGCACCTCTCATAATTTCTCCTATATCGCTGTATTTTTGCTCACCTCTCATGGCTTCCCCAATATCGCCGCATTTTCATGCACATCTCTTAACGTCCCATATATCGCTGTGTATTCGCGCAACTGCCATAGCATCCCCTATATCGCTGCGCCTTCATTCACCTCTCATACCTTCCCCTATATCGCCCTGTTTCCCGTGCACCTCCCATGGCTTCGCTTACATCGCTGCGTTTTTGCGCACCTCTCATACCTTCCCCTATATCGCCGTGTTCTCGCACACCTCTCATTTCTTCCCCTATATCACTGTGTTTTCGCGCACATCCAATAGCGTCCCCTATATCGCTCTGTTTTCACGCACCTCTCATGTCTTCCCCTATATCGCTGTGTTTCCGCTCCTCTCATTACTTCCCCTATAACGCTCTGTGTTCTCGCACTTCTGATACTGTTCCCTGTATCAACGTGTTTTCGCTCAACTCTCATAATTTCACCTATATCGCCGTGTTCTCGCACACCTCTCATATCTTCCCCTATATCACTGTGTTTTCACGCACCTCTCATAACTTCCCCTGTATTGCTGTATTTTTGCGCACCTCTCATAACTTCCCCTATATTGCCATGTTTTTATACACATCTCATAACGTCCCCTATATCGCTGTGTATTCGCGCACCTCCCATAGCATCGCCTATATCGCTGTGCCTTCGCGCACCTCTCATACCTTCCCCTATATCGCCGTGTTTACGCGCACCTCTCATACCTCACCCTATATGGCCATGTTTTTATGCACATCTCATACCGTCTCCTATATCGCTGTGTTTTCGCACACCTCCCATAGCATCCCCTATATCGCTGTGCCTTCGCGCACCTCTCATACCTTCCCTTATATCGCCCTGTTTTCACGCACCTCTCATGTCTTCCACTACATCGCTGTGTTTTCTGGCACCTCTGATGCATTCCCCTGTAACACCAAGTTTTCGCGCACCTCTCATACTTTCCCCTATATCGCCGTGTTTACGCGCACCTCTCATACCTGCTCCTATATCGCCATGTTTTTATGCACATCTCATACCGTCTCCTATATCGCTGTGTTTTCGCGCACCTCCCATAGCATCCCCTATATCGCTGTGCCTCCGTGCACCTCTCATACCTTCCCCTGTATCGCCCTGTTTTCGCGCACCTCCTATACCTTCCCTTATATCACTGCGTTTTCGTGCACCTCTCATACCTTCCCCTATATCGCTGTGTTTTCGCACACCTCTCATACCTTCCCTTATATCGCCCTGTTTTCACGCACCTCTCATGTCTTCCACTACATCACTGTGTTTTCTGGCACCTCTGATGCATTCCCCTGTAACACCAAGTTTTCGCGCACCTCTCATACTTTCCCCTATATCGCCGTGTTTACGCGCACCTCTCATACCTGCTCCTATATCGCCATGTTTTTATGCACATCTCATACCGTCTTCTATATCGCTGTGTTTTCGCGCACCTCCCATAGCATCCCCTATATCGCTGTGCCTTCGTGCACCTCTCATACCTTCCCCTGTATCGCCCTGTTTTCGCGCACCTCCTATACCTTCCCTTATATCACTGCGTTTTCGTGCACCTCTCATACCTTCCCCTATATCGCTGTGTTTTCGCACACCTCTCATAACTTCTCCTATATCGCTGTGTTTTGTGCACCTCTCATACCTTCCCTAATATCACTGCGTTTTCATGCACATCTCATCACGTCCACTATATCGCTGTGTATTCACGCACCTCCCATAGCATCCCCTATACCGCTGTGCCTTGCGAACCTCTCATAGGTTCCACTATATCGCTGTGTTTTTGCTCACCTCTCATAGCTTTCCCTATATCGCCATGTTTTCGCGCACCTCTGATGTCTTCAGCTCGATCTCTATGTATTCGATATTCTCAATTCTTCCCCTATATCTCTGTGTTTTCGCGCACGTCCCATTGCGTCCCCCATATCGCTGTGTTTTCGCGCACCTCTCATACCTTCCCCTATATCGCTGTGTTTTCACGCACCTCTCTTAACTTCTCCTATATCGCTGTAATTTTGCACACCTCTCATACCTTCCCCTATATCGCTGTGTTTTCAGGCACCTCTCATGGCTTCCCCAATATCGCCGTGTATTCATGCACATCTCATACCGTCCCCTATATCGCTGTGTTTTCGCACACCTCCCATAGCTTCACCTTGATCGCTGTGTTATTGCTCACCTCTCATAGCTTACCCTGTATCGCCATGCTTTCGCGCACCTCGCATGTCTTAACCTATATCGCTATGTTTTCACTCCTATCATTACTTCCCCTATATCGCTCTGTTTTCTCGCACCTCTGATACATTCTCCTGTATTGCCATGTTGTCGCGCACCTCTTACAATTTCCCCTATATCGCCGTGTTCTCACACACCTCTCATACCTTCCCCTATATCACTGTCTTTTTGCTCATGTCCTATAGCGTCCCCTATATCGCTGTGTTTTCTCGCACCTCTGATACATTCCCCTGTATCGCCGTGGTTTCGCGCACATCACATAGGTTCCCCTATATCGCCCTGTTTTCGCGCACCTCCCATACCTTCCCCAATGTCGCTTTGTTTTCGTGCACCTCTCCTACCTTCCCTTATATCGCTGTGTTTCCACGCACCTCTCATAACTTCTCCTATATCGCTGTATTTTTGCGCAACTCTTATACCTTCCCCTATATTGCCGTGTTTTCATGCACATCTCATAATGTCCCCTATATCGCTGCGTATTCGCGCACCTCCCATAGCATCCCTTATATTACTGTGTCTTCGCGCACCTCTCATACCTTCCTCTATATCGCTGTGTTTTCACGCACCTCTCATAATTTCTCCTATATTGCCGTATTTTTGCGCACCACTCATGGCTTCCCCAATATCACCGTGTTTTCATGCATATCTCTTAACTTCCCCTATATCTCTGTGTATTCACGCAACTCCCATAGCATCCAGTGTATCGCTGTGCCCTCGCGCACCTCTCTTACCTTCCCCTATATCGGCGTGTTTTCATGCACATCTCATAACGTCCCCTATATCGCTGTATTTTTGCGCAGCTCTTATACCTTCCCCTATATTGCCGTGTTTTCATGCACATCTCATAATGTCCTCTATATCGCTGCGTATTCGCGCAACTCCCATAGCATCCCTTATATTGCTGTGTCTTCGCGCACCTCTCATACCTTCCTCTATATCGCCCTGTTTTCGCGCACCTTCCATAACTTTCCCTATATCACTGTGTTTTCATGCACCTCTCATACCTCCCCCTATATCGCTGTGTTTTCACGCACCTCTCGTAATTTCTCCTATATCGCCATATTTTTGCGCACCACTCATGGCTTCCCCAATATCGCCGTGTTTTCGTGCACATCTATTATCGTCCCATATATCGCTGTGTATTCGCGCACTGGCCATAGCATCCCCTATCTCGCTGTGACTTCGCGCACCTCTCATACCTTCCCCTATGTTGCCCTGTCTTCGCGCACCTCCCATAGCATCGCCTATATCGCTGAATTTTCGCACACCTCTCATGGCTTCCCCAATATCGCCCTGTTTTCATGCACATCTCATAACGTCCCCTATAACTCTGTGTTTTCAAGCAACTCACATAGCATCCCCTATATCGCTGCGCCTTCGCGCACCTCTCATACCTTCCCCTATATCGCTGGGTTTTCACGCACCTCTCATAACTTCCGCTGTATCGCCCTGCTTTCGAGCACCTCCCACACCTTCCCCTATATCGCTGTGTTTTCGTGTACCTCCCATACCTTCCCCTATATCGCTGTGTCTACGTGTACCTCTCATACGTCCCCTTATATCGCAGTGTTTTCACGCACCTCTCATAACTTCCCCTGTATTGCTGTATTTTTGCGCACCTCTCATAACTTCCCCTATATTGCCGTGTTTTTATGCACATCTCATAACGTCCCCTATATCGCTGTGTATTCGCGCACCTCCCATAGAATCCACTATATCGCTGTGCCTTCGCGCACCTCTCATACCTTCTCCTATATCGCCCTGTTTTCGCGCACATCCCATACCTTCCATTATATTGCCCTGTTTTCGTGCACCTCTCATGTCTTCCACTACATCGCTGTGTTTTCTAGCAGCTCTGATGCATTCCCCTGTAACACCAAGTTTTCGAGCACCTCTCATACTTTACCCTATATCGCCGTGTTTACGCGCACCTCTCATACCTGCCCCTATATCGCCATGTTTTTATGCACATCTCATACCGTCTCCTATATCGCCGTGTTTTTGCGCACCTCCCATAGCATCCCCTATATCGCTGTGCCTTCGTGCACCTCTCATACCTTCCCCTATATCGCCCTGTTTTCGCGGACCTCCTATACCTTCCCTAATATCACTGCGTTTTCGTGCACCTTTCATACCTTCCCCTATATCGCCGTGTTTTCGCGCACTTCTCATGTCTTCACTAAAATTGCTATGTTTTCGCTCCTCTCAATACTTCCCCTATATCGCTGTGTTTTCTAGCACATCTCATACATTCTCCCATATCGCTGTGTTTTCGCACACCTCTCATAATTTCCCCTATATCGCCGTGTTCTCGCACACCTCTCATACCTTCCCCTATATCACTGTGTTTTCGCGCACGTCCCATTGCGTCCCCTTTATCGCTGTGTTTTCGCGCACCTCTCATACCTTCCCCAATATTTTCGTGCACATCCCATAGCTTCCACTACATTGCCCTGTTTTCGCACACCTCTCATGTATTCCATTACCTCGCTGTGTTTTCGCGCACCTCCCATACCTCCCCCAATATCGCCCTGTTTTCGCGCATCTCCTATACCTTCCCTTATATTGCTGCGTATTCGTGCACCTCTCATACCTTCCCGTACATTGCCCAGTGTTCGCGCACCTCCTTTACCTTCCCTTGTATCGCTGCATTTTCGTGCACCACTCATACCTTCCCCTATATCGCTGTGTTTTCATGCACATGTCATAACGTCCCCTATTTCGCTGTGTATTCGTGCACCTCCCATAACATTCCCTATATCGCTCTGCTTTCACGCACCTCTCATACCTTCCCCTATATCACCGTGTTTTCATGCACATCTCATAACGTCCCCTATATTGCTGGGTTTTCACGCACCTCTCATAACTTCCCCTATATTGCCCTGTTTTCGCACTCCTCTCATAGCTTCACCTATATCACTGTGTTTTCACGCACCTCTCATAACTTCCCCTATATCGCTGTGTTTTTGCACACCTCTTATGGTTTCCGGTCTATCGCCGTGCATTCATGCACATCTCTTATCGTCCCGTATATCGCTGTGCTTTCGCGCACCTCTCATACCTTCCCCTATATCGCTGTGTTTTTGTGCACCTCTCATACCTTCATTAACATCATTGCATTTTCATGCACATCTCATCATGTCCCCTATATCGCTGTGCATTCACGCACCTCCCATAGTATCCCCTATGTCGCTGTGCCTTCGCGCACCTCTCATACCTTCCCCTATATCGCCCTGTTTTCGTGCATCTCCAATTCCTTCCCCTATATCGCTGTGTTTTCGTGCACCTTTCATACCTGCCCCTATATCACTGTGTTTTCACACACCTCTCATAGCATCCCCTATATCGCTGTGCATTGCGCACCTCTCATACCTTCCCCTATATCGCTGTGTTTTCGCGCACATCCCATAGATTCACCTTTATCGCTGTGTTATTGCTCACCTCTCATAGCTTCCCCTGTAAAGCCGTGTTTTGCTCACCTCTCATAGCTTCCCCTATATCGCCGTGTTTTAATGCACCTCTCGTGTCTTCACCGAGATCGCTATGTTTTCGCTCCTCTCATTACTTCCCCTATATCGCTGTGTTTTCTCGCACATCTGCTATATTCTCCCGTATCGCCGTGTTTTCGCGCACCTCTCATAATTTCCCCTATCTCGCCGTGTTCTTGCACATCTATCATACCTTCCCCTATATCACTGTGTTTTCACGCACGTCCCATAGCGTCCCCTATATCGCTGTGCTTTCGCGCACCTCTCATACCTTCCCCTATATTGCCCTCTTTTCGCGCAACTCCTATACCTTCCCGTATATCGCTGTGTTTTCGTGTACCTCTCATACCTCCCCCTATATTGCTGTGTTTTCACGCACCTCTAATAACTTCTCCTATATTGCTGTATTATTGCGCACCTCTCATAACTTCCCCTGTATCGCCGTGTTTTCGTGCACCTCTCATACCTTCCCCTATATCGCCCTGTTTTTGTACATCTCCCATTCCAGCCTCTATATCGCTGTGTTTTCATGCACCTTTCATACCTTCCCCTATATCACTGTGTTTTCACACACCTCTCATAACTTCTCCTATATCGCTGTGTTTTTGTGCACCTCTCATACCTTCCCTAATATCGCTGCGTTTTCATGCACATCTCATCACATCCCCTATATCGCTGTGTATTCACGCACCTCCCATAGCATCCCCTATATCGCTGTGCCTTGCGCACCTTTCATACCTTCCCCTATATCGCTGTCTTTTTGCGCACCTCTCCTGTCTTCCCCTACATTACTGTGTTTTCGCGCACCTTCCATAGCATCCCCTTTATTGCTGTGCCTTCGCATACCTCCATTAATTTCATCTATATCACCCTGTTTTCGAGCACCTTCCATTCCTTCACCTATATCGCTGTTTTCGTGCACCTCTCATACCTTCCCCTATATCGCTGTGTTTTCACACACCTCTCATAACTTCTCCTATATCGCTGTGTTTTTTTTGCAACTCTCATACCTTCCCAAATATCGCTGCATTTTCATGCACATCTCATCACGTCCCCTATATCGCTGTGTATTCACGCACCTCCCATAGCATCCCCTATATCGCTGTGCCTTGTGCACATCCCATAGATTCACATTTATCGCTGTGTTATTGCTCACCTCTCATAGCTTCCCCTGTATCCCCGTGTTTTTGCTCACCTCTCATACCTTTCTCTATATCGCCTTGTTTTCGAGCACCTCCCATACCTTCCCCTTATCGCTGTTTTCGTGTACCTCTCATACCTCCCCCTATATCGCTGTGTTTTCACGCGCCTCTCATAGCGTCCCCTATATCGCTGTGTATTCGCGCACTTCCCATAGCATCCCCTATATCGCTGTGCCTTCGCGCACCTCACATACCTTCCCCTATATCGCCCTGTTTTCGCGCACCTCCGATTCCTTCCCCTATGTCGCTGTGTTTTCGTGCACCTTTCATACCTTCCCCTTTATCGCTGTGTTTTCACACACCTCTCATAACTTCTCCAATATCACTGGGTTTTTATGCACCTCTCATACCTTCCCTTATATAGCCGTTTTCGCGCACCTCCTATAACTTCCCTTATATCACTGCGTTTTCGTGCACCTCTCATACCTTCCATAATATCGCTGTGTTTTCATGCACATCTCATAACGTCCCCTATTTCGCTGTGTATTCGTGCACCTCCCATAACATCCCCTATATCGCTGTGCCTTCGTGCACCTCCCATACCTTCCCCTATATCGCCCTGTTTTCGCCCACCTCCTATACCTTCCCTTATATCGCTGTGCCTTCGTGCACCTCTCATAGCTTCCCCTATATTGCTGTCTTTTCGCGCACATCCCATAGATTCACATTTATCACTGCGTTATTGCTCACCTCTCATAGCTTCCCTGTATCGCCCTGTTTTTGCTCACCTCTCATAGCTTCCCCTATATCGCCGTGTTTTCGCGCCCTTCTCATGTCTTCACCTAGATCGCAATGTTTTCGTTCCTCTCAATACCTCCCCTATATCGCTGTTTTCTAGCACATCTGATACATTCTCCCGTATCGCCGTGTTCTCGCACACCTCTCATACCTTCCCCTATATCGCCCAATTTTCATGCACGTCCCATAGCTTCCACTATATTGCCCTGTTTTCGCGCACCTCTCATGTATTCCACTACATCACTGTGCTTTCTGGCACCTCTGATGCATTCCCCTGTAACGCCAAGTTTTCGCGCACCTCTCATACTTTCCACTATATCGCCATGTTTACGCGCACCTCTCATACCTCACCCTATATGGCCATGTTTTTATGCACATCTCATACCGTCTCCTATATCGCTGTGTTTTCGCACACCTCCCATAGCATCCCCTATATTGCTGTGCCTTCGTGCACCTCTCATACCTTCCCCTTTATCGCCCTGTTTTCGCGCACCTCTCATGTATTCCACTACATCGCTGTGTTTTCTGGCACCTCTGATGCATTCCCTTGTAATGCCAAGTTTTCGCGCACCTCGCATACTTTCCCCTATATCGCCGTGTTTACGCGCACCTCTCATACCTCCCCCTATATCGCCACGTTTTTATGCACATCTCATCCCGTCTCCTATATCGCTGTGCCTTTGCGCACCTACCATAGCATCCCCTATATCGAATGTGCCTTTTTGCACCTCTCATACCTTCCCCTATAGCGCCCTGTATTCGCGCACCTCCTATACCTTCCGTTATAAAGCTGCATTTTCGTGCACCTCTCATACCTTCCCCTATATCGCCGTGTTTTCACGCACATCTCATAACGTCCCCTATATCGCTGGGTTTTCACGGACCTCTCATAACTTCCCCTATATCACCCTGCTTTCGAGCACCTCGCATACTTTCCCCGATATCGCTGTTTTTTCGTGTACCTCTCATACCTCCCCCTATATCGCTGTGTTTTCACGCACCTCTATTAACTTCTGCTATATTGCTGTATTATTGCGCACCTCTCATAACTTCCCCAATATCGCCGTGTTTTTATGCTCATCTCATAATGTCCCCTTTTTCGCTGTGTATTAGTGCACCTCCCATACCTTCCCTTATATCGCTGTGTTTTCGCACACCTCTCATAACTTTTCCTATATCGCTGTGTTTTTTTGCACCTCTCATACCTTGCCTAATATCGCTGCGTTTTCATGGACATCTCATCACGTTCCCTATATCGCTGTGTATTCACGCACCTCCCATAGCATCCCCTATATCGCTGTGCCTTGCGCACCTCTCATAGCTTCCCCTATATTGCTGTCTTTTCGCGCACATCTCCATAGATTCAGCTTTATCGCTGTGTTATTGCTCTCCTCTCATAGCTTCCCCTGTATCGCCGTGTTTTTGCTCACCTGTCATGTCTTCACCTAGATCACTATGTTTTCGCTCCTCTCAATACTTCCCCTATATCGCTGTGTTTTCTCGCACAATTGATACATTCTCCCGTATCGCCGTGTTTTCGCACACCTCTCATAATGTCCCCAATATCGCCGTGTTCTCGCACATCTCTCCTACCTTCCCCTATATCGCCCTCTTTTCGCGCACATCCCATACCTTCCATTATATTGCCCTGTTTTCGCGCACCTCTCATGTCTTCCACTACATCGCTGTGTTTTCTAGCACCTCTGATGCATTCCCCTGTAACACCAAGTTTTCGAGCACCTCTCATACTTTACCCTATATCGCCGTGTTTACGCGCACCTCTCATACCTGCCCCTATATCGCCATGTTTTCATGCACATCTCATACCGTCTCCTATATCGCCGTGTTTTTGCGCACCTCCCATAGCATCCCCTATATCGCTGTGCCTTCGTGCACCTCTCATACCTTCCCCTATATCGCCCTGTTTTCGCGGACCTCCTATACCTTCCCTTATATCACTGCGTTTTCGTGCACCTTTCATACCTTCCCCTATATCGCCGTGTTTTCGCGCACTTCTCATGTCTTCACTAAAATTGCTATGTTTTCGCTCCTCTCAATACTTCCCCTATATCGCTGTGTTTTCTAGCACATCTCATACATTCTCCCATATCGCTGTGTTTTCGCACACCTCTCATAATTTCCCCTATATCGCCGTGTTCTCGCACACCTCTCATACCTTCCCCTATATCACTGTGTTTTCGCGCACGTCCCATTGCGTCCCCTATATCGCTGTGTTTTCGCGCACCTCTCATACCTTCCCCAATATTTTCGTGCACATCCCATAGCTTCCACTATATTGCCCTGTTTTCGCACACCTCTCATGTATTCCATTACCTCGCTGTGTTTTCGCGCACCTCCCATACCTCCCCCAATATCGCCCTGTTTTCGCGCATCTCCTATACCTTCCCTTATATTGCTGCGTATTCGTGCACCTCTCATACCTTCCCGTACATTGCCCAGTGTTCGCGCACCTCCTTTACCTTCCCTTGTATCGCTGCATTTTCGTGCACCTCTCATACCTTCCCCTATATCGCTGTGTTTTCATGCACATGTCATAACGTCCCCTATTTCGCTGTGTATTCGTGCACCTCCCATAACATTCCCTATATCGCTCTGCTTTCACGCACCTCTCATACCTTCCCCTATATCACCGTGTTTTCATGCACATCTCATAACGTCCCCTATATTGCTGGGTTTTCACGCACCTCTCATAACTTCCCCTATATCGCCCTGTTTTCGCACTCCTCTCATAGCTTCACCTATATCACTGTGTTTTCACGCACCTCTCATAACTTCCCCTATATCGCTGTGTTTTTGCACACCTCTTATGGTTTCCGGTCTATCGCCGTGCATTCATGCACATCTCATATCGTCCCGTATATCGCTGTGCTTTCGCGCACCTCTCATACCTTCCCCTATATCGCTGTGTTTTTGTGCACCTCTCATACCTTCATTAACATCATTGCATTTTCATGCACATCTCATCATGTCCCCTATATCGCTGTGCATTCACGCACCTCCCATAGTATCCCCTATGTCGCTGTGCCTTCGCGCACCTCTCATACCTTCCCCTATATCGCCCTGTTTTCGTGCATCTCCAATTCCTTCCCCTATATCGCTGTGTTTTCGTGCACCTTTCATACCTGCCCCTATATCACTGTGTTTTCACACACCTCTCATAGCTTCTCCTATATCGCTGTGTTTTTGTGCACCTCTCATACCTTCCCTAATATCGCTGCGTTTTCATACACATCTCATCACGTCCGCTATATCGCTGTGTATTCACGCATCTCCCATAGCATCCCCTATATCGCTGTGCATTGCGCACCTCTCATACCTTCCCCTATATCGCTGTGTTTTCGCGCACATCCCATAGATTCACCTTTATCGCTGTGTTATTGCTCACCTCTCATAGCTTCCCCTGTAAAGCCGTGTTTTGCTCACCTCTCATAGCTTCCCCTATATCGCCGTGTTTTCATGCACCTCTCGTGTCTTCACCGAGATCGCTATGTTTTCGCTCCTCTCATTACTTCCCCTATATCGCTGTGTTTTCTCGCACATCTGCTATATTCTCCCGTATCGCCGTGTTTTCGCGCACCTCTCATAATTTCCCCTATCTCGCCGTGTTCTTGCACATCTATCATACCTTCCCCTATATCACTGTGTTTTCACGCACGTCCCATAGCGTCCCCTATATCGCTGTGCTTTCGCGCACCTCTCATACCTTCCCCTATATTGCCCTCTTTTCGCGCAACTCCTATACCTTCCCGTATATCGCTGTGTTTTCGTGTACCTCTCATACCTCCCCCTATATTGCTGTGTTTTCACGCACCTCTAATAACTTCTCCTATATTGCTGTATTATTGCGCACCTCTCATAACTTCCCCTGTATCGCCGTGTTTTCGTGCACCTCTCATACCTTCCCCTATATCGCCCTGTTTTTGTACATCTCCCATTCCAGCCTCTATATCGCTGTGTTTTCATGCACCTTTCATACCTTCCCCTATATCACTGTGTTTTCACACACCTCTCATAACTTCTCCTATATCGCTGTGTTTTTGTGCACCTCTCATACCTTCCCTAATATCGCTGCGTTTTCATGCACATCTCATCACATCCCCTATATCGCTGTGTATTCACGCACCTCCCATAGCATCCCCTATATCGCTGTGCCTTGCGCACCTTTCATACCTTCCCCTATATCGCTGTCTTTTTGCGCACCTCTCCTGTCTTCCCCTACATTACTGTGTTTTCGCGCACCTTCCATAGCATCCCCTTTATTGCTGTGCCTTCGCATACCTCCATTAATTTCATCTATATCACCCTGTTTTCGAGCACCTTCCATTCCTTCACCTATATCGCTGTTTTCGTGCACCTCTCATACCTTCCCCTATATCGCTGTGTTTTCACACACCTCTCATAACTTCTCCTATATCGCTGTGTTTTTTTTGCAACTCTCATACCTTCCCAAATATCGCTGCATTTTCATGCACATCTCATCACGTCCCCTATATCGCTGTGTATTCACGCACCTCCCATAGCATCCCCTATATCGCTGTGCCTTGTGCACATCCCATAGATTCACATTTATCGCTGTGTTATTGCTCACCTCTCATAGCTTCCCCTGTATCCCCGTGTTTTTGCTCACCTCTCATACCTTTCTCTATATCGCCTTGTTTTCGAGCACCTCCCATACCTTCCCCTTATCGCTGTGTTTTCGTGTACCTCTCATACCTCCCCCTATATCGCTGTGTTTTCACGCACCTCTCATAGCGTCCCCTATATCGCTGTGTATTCGCGCACTTCCCATAGCATCCCCTATATCGCTGTGCCTTCGCGCACCTCACATACCTTCCCCTATATCGCCCTGTTTTCGCGCACCTCCGATTCCTTCCCCTATGTCGCTGTGTTTTCGTGCACCTTTCATACCTTCCCCTTTATCACTGTGTTTTCACACACCTCTCATAACTTCTCCTATATCGCTGTGTTTTTTTTGCAACTCTCATACCTTCCCAAATATCGCTGCATTTTCATGCACATCTCATCACGTCCCCTATATCGCTGTGTATTCACGCACCTCCCATAGCATCCCCTATATCGCTGTGCCTTGTGCACATCCCATAGATTCACATTTATCGCTGTGTTATTGCTCACCTCTCATAGCTTCCCCTGTATCCCCGTGTTTTTGCTCACCTCTCATACCTTTCTCTATATCGCCTTGTTTTCGAGCACCTCCCATACCTTCCCCTTATCGCTGTTTTCGTGTACCTCTCATACCTCCCCCTATATCGCTGTGTTTTCACGCGCCTCTCATAGCGTCCCCTATATCGCTGTGTATTCGCGCACTTCCCATAGCATCCCCTATATCGCTGTGCCTTCGCGCACCTCACATACCTTCCCCTATATCGCCCTGTTTTCGCGCACCTCCGATTCCTTCCCCTATGTCGCTGTGTTTTCGTGCACCTTTCATACCTTCCCCTTTATCGCTGTGTTTTCACACACCTCTCATAACTTCTCCAATATCACTGGGTTTTTATGCACCTCTCATACCTTCCCTTATATAGCCGTTTTCGCGCACCTCCTATAACTTCCCTTATATCACTGCGTTTTCGTGCACCTCTCATACCTTCCATAATATCGCTGTGTTTTCATGCACATCTCATAACGTCCCCTATTTCGCTGTGTATTCGTGCACCTCCCATAACATCCCCTATATCGCTGTGCCTTCGTGCACCTCCCATACCTTCCCCTATATCGCCCTGTTTTCGCCCACCTCCTATACCTTCCCTTATATCGCTGTGCCTTCGTGCACCTCTCATAGCTTCCCCTATATTGCTGTCTTTTCGCGCACATCCCATAGATTCACATTTATCACTGCGTTATTGCTCACCTCTCATAGCTTCCCTGTATCGCCCTGTTTTTGCTCACCTCTCATAGCTTCCCCTATATCGCCGTGTTTTCGCGCCCTTCTCATGTCTTCACCTAGATCGCAATGTTTTCGTTCCTCTCAATACCTCCCCTATATCGCTGTTTTCTAGCACATCTGATACATTCTCCCGTATCGCCGTGTTCTCGCACACCTCTCATACCTTCCCCTATATCGCCCAATTTTCATGCACGTCCCATAGCTTCCACTATATTGCCCTGTTTTCGCGCACCTCTCATGTATTCCACTACATCACTGTGCTTTCTGGCACCTCTGATGCATTCCCCTGTAACGCCAAGTTTTCGCGCACCTCTCATACTTTCCACTATATCGCCATGTTTACGCGCACCTCTCATACCTCACCCTATATGGCCATGTTTTTATGCACATCTCATACCGTCTCCTATATCGCTGTGTTTTCGCACACCTCCCATAGCATCCCCTATATTGCTGTGCCTTCGTGCACCTCTCATACCTTCCCCTTTATCGCCCTGTTTTCGCGCACCTCTCATGTATTCCACTACATCGCTGTGTTTTCTGGCACCTCTGATGCATTCCCTTGTAATGCCAAGTTTTCGCGCACCTCGCATACTTTCCCCTATATCGCCGTGTTTACGCGCACCTCTCATACCTCCCCCTATATCGCCACGTTTTTATGCACATCTCATCCCGTCTCCTATATCGCTGTGCCTTTGCGCACCTACCATAGCATCCCCTATATCGAATGTGCCTTTTTGCACCTCTCATACCTTCCCCTATAGCGCCCTGTATTCGCGCACCTCCTATACCTTCCGTTATAAAGCTGCATTTTCGTGCACCTCTCATACCTTCCCCTATATCGCCGTGTTTTCACGCACATCTCATAACGTCCCCTATATCGCTGGGTTTTCACGGACCTCTCATAACTTCCCCTATATCACCCTGCTTTCGAGCACCTCGCATACTTTCCCCGATATCGCTGTTTTTTCGTGTACCTCTCATACCTCCCCCTATATCGCTGTGTTTTCACGCACCTCTATTAACTTCTGCTATATTGCTGTATTATTGCGCACCTCTCATAACTTCCCCAATATCGCCGTGTTTTTATGCTCATCTCATAATGTCCCCTTTTTCGCTGTGTATTAGTGCACCTCCCATACCTTCCCTTATATCGCTGTGTTTTCGCACACCTCTCATAACTTTTCCTATATCGCTGTGTTTTTTTGCACCTCTCATACCTTGCCTAATATCGCTGCGTTTTCATGGACATCTCATCACGTTCCCTATATCGCTGTGTATTCACGCACCTCCCATAGCATCCCCTATATCGCTGTGCCTTGCGCACCTCTCATAGCTTCCCCTATATTGCTGTCTTTTCGCGCACATCTCCATAGATTCAGCTTTATCGCTGTGTTATTGCTCTCCTCTCATAGCTTCCCCTGTATCGCCGTGTTTTTGCTCACCTGTCATGTCTTCACCTAGATCACTATGTTTTCGCTCCTCTCAATACTTCCCCTATATCGCTGTGTTTTCTCGCACAATTGATACATTCTCCCGTATCGCCGTGTTTTCGCACACCTCTCATAATGTCCCCAATATCGCCGTGTTCTCGCACATCTCTCCTACCTTCCCCTATATCGCCCTCTTTTCGCGCACATCCCATACCTTCCATTATATTGCCCTGTTTTCGCGCACCTCTCATGTCTTCCACTACATCGCTGTGTTTTCTAGCACCTCTGATGCATTCCCCTGTAACACCAAGTTTTCGAGCACCTCTCATACTTTACCCTATATCGCCGTGTTTACGCGCACCTCTCATACCTGCCCCTATATCGCCATGTTTTCATGCACATCTCATACCGTCTCCTATATCGCCGTGTTTTTGCGCACCTCCCATAGCATCCCCTATATCGCTGTGCCTTCGTGCACCTCTCATACCTTCCCCTATATCGCCCTGTTTTCGCGGACCTCCTATACCTTCCCTTATATCACTGCGTTTTCGTGCACCTTTCATACCTTCCCCTATATCGCCGTGTTTTCGCGCACTTCTCATGTCTTCACTAAAATTGCTATGTTTTCGCTCCTCTCAATACTTCCCCTATATCGCTGTGTTTTCTAGCACATCTCATACATTCTCCCATATCGCTGTGTTTTCGCACACCTCTCATAATTTCCCCTATATCGCCGTGTTCTCGCACACCTCTCATACCTTCCCCTATATCACTGTGTTTTCGCGCACGTCCCATTGCGTCCCCTATATCGCTGTGTTTTCGCGCACCTCTCATACCTTCCCCAATATTTTCGTGCACATCCCATAGCTTCCACTATATTGCCCTGTTTTCGCACACCTCTCATGTATTCCATTACCTCGCTGTGTTTTCGCGCACCTCCCATACCTCCCCCAATATCGCCCTGTTTTCGCGCATCTCCTATACCTTCCCTTATATTGCTGCGTATTCGTGCACCTCTCATACCTTCCCGTACATTGCCCAGTGTTCGCGCACCTCCTTTACCTTCCCTTGTATCGCTGCATTTTCGTGCACCTCTCATACCTTCCCCTATATCGCTGTGTTTTCATGCACATGTCATAACGTCCCCTATTTCGCTGTGTATTCGTGCACCTCCCATAACATTCCCTATATCGCTCTGCTTTCACGCACCTCTCATACCTTCCCCTATATCACCGTGTTTTCATGCACATCTCATAACGTCCCCTATATTGCTGGGTTTTCATGCACCTCTCATAACTTCCCCTATATCGCCCTGTTTTCGCACTCCTCTCATAGCTTCACCTATATCACTGTGTTTTCACGCACCTCTCATAACTTCCCCTATATCGCTGTGTTTTTGCACACCTCTTATGGTTTCCGGTCTATCGCCGTGCATTCATGCACATCTCATATCGTCCCGTATATCGCTGTGCTTTCGCGCACCTCTCATACCTTCCCCTATATCGCTGTGTTTTTGTGCACCTCTCATACCTTCATTAACATCATTGCATTTTCATGCACATCTCATCATGTCCCCTATATCGCTGTGCATTCACGCACCTCCCATAGTATCCCCTATGTCGCTGTGCCTTCGCGCACCTCTCATACCTTCCCCTATATCGCCCTGTTTTCGTGCATCTCCAATTCCTTCCCCTATATCGCTGTGTTTTCGTGCACCTTTCATACCTGCCCCTATATCACTGTGTTTTCACACACCTCTCATAGCTTCTCCTATATCGCTGTGTTTTTGTGCACCTCTCATACCTTCCCTAATATCGCTGCGTTTTCATACACATCTCATCACGTCCGCTATATCGCTGTGTATTCACGCATCTCCCATAGCATCCCCTATATCGCTGTGCATTGCGCACCTCTCATACCTTCCCCTATATCGCTGTGTTTTCGCGCACATCCCATAGATTCACCTTTATCGCTGTGTTATTGCTCACCTCTCATAGCTTCCCCTGTAAAGCCGTGTTTTGCTCACCTCTCATAGCTTCCCCTATATCGCCGTGTTTTAATGCACCTCTCGTGTCTTCACCGAGATCGCTATGTTTTCGCTCCTCTCATTACTTCCCCTATATCGCTGTGTTTTCTCGCACATCTGCTATATTCTCCCGTATCGCCGTGTTTTCGCGCACCTCTCATAATTTCCCCTATCTCGCCGTGTTCTTGCACATCTATCATACCTTCCCCTATATCACTGTGTTTTCACGCACGTCCCATAGCGTCCCCTATATCGCTGTGCTTTCGCGCACCTCTCATACCTTCCCCTATATTGCCCTCTTTTCGCGCAACTCCTATACCTTCCCGTATATCGCTGTGTTTTCGTGTACCTCTCATACCTCCCACAATATCGTTGTGTTTTCACGCACCTCTCATAACTTATCCTATATTGCTGTATATTTGTGCACCTCTCATAACTTCCCCTATATCGCCGTGTTTTTATGCACATCTCAT